>NC_134572.1:72721120-72958620 GCF_050947875.1 Dermacentor variabilis
TGATATAAATGCCCGAACTTTGCGGAGAAGTGCATTGGCGTTCCAGTTAATTTGTTACCGAAATGTCGTTTCATGCACTGAAACACACAAGTAACTTGAACGCCGGTGCACTTCTCCGCAAAGTTCGGGAATTTATATCTCGAAACTGGTGTCGTCCTGAATATTCGTTCCAAGTGGATCCGCCTTGCGAAGTCCGCTGCTAGAATTTGTAAAATTGTCAAAATTTAAAGAATGATGAAAAAAAGTAAAATTTGTCATAAATTTTTAGCTATAAAGTTCATTAGTCATCATCATCATCAGCAGCAGCCTTGTTACGCCCACTGCAGGGCAAAGGCCTCTCCCATACTTCTCCAACAGCCCCGGTCATGTACTAATTGTGGCCATGTCGTCCTTGCAAACTTCTTAATCTCATCCGCCCACCTAACTTTCTGCCGCCCCCTGCTACGCTTCCCTTCCCTTGGAATCCACTCCGTAACCCTTAATGACCATCGGTTATCTTCCCTCCTCATTACATGTCCTGCCCATGCCCCCCATTTCTTTTTCTTGATTTCAACTAAGATGTCATTAACTCGCGTTTGTTCCCTCACCCAATCTGCTCTTTTCTTATCCCTTAACGTTACACCCATCATTCTTCTTTCCATAGCTCATTGCGTCGTCCTCAATTTGAGTAGAACCCTTTTCGTAAGCCTCCAGGTTTCTGCCCCGTAGGTGAGTACTGGTAAGACACAGCTATCATACACTTTTCTCTTGAGGGATAATGGCAACCTGCTGTTCATGATCTGAGAGTACCTGCCAAACGCACCCCAGCCCATTCTTATTCTGATTATTTCCGTCGCATGATCCGGATCCGCCGTCACTACGTGCCCTAAGTAGATGTATTCGCTTTCCAGTGCCTCGCTACCTATTGTAAATTGTTGTGCTCTTCCGAGACTGTTAAGCATTACTTTAGTTTTCTGCAGATTAATTTTTAGACCCACTCTTCTGCTTTGCCTCTCCAGGTCAGTGAGCATGCATTGCAATTGGTCCCCTGAGTTACTAAGCAAGGCAATATCATCAGCGAATCGCAAGTTACTAAGGCATTCTCCATTACCTTTTATCCCCCGTTCTTCCCAATCTAGGTCTCTGAATACCCACTGTAATGACGCTGTGAATAGCATTGGAGAGATCGTATCTCCCTGCCTGACGCCTTTCTTTATTGGGATTTTGTTGCGTTCTTTATGGAGGACTACGGTGGCTGTGGAGCCGCTATAGATATCTTTCAGTATTTTTACATACGGGCTCGTCTACACCCTGATTCCGTAATGCCTCCATGACTGCTGAGGTTTTGACAGAATCAAACACTTTCTCGTAATCAATGAAAGCTATATATAAGGGTTGGTTATATTCCGCACATTTCTCTATCACCTGATTGATAGTGTGAATATGGTCTATTGTTGAGTAGCCTTTACGGAATCCTGCCTGGTCCTTTGCTTGACAGAAGTCTAAGGTGTTCCTGATTCTATTTGCGATTACCTTAGTAAATAGTTTGTAGGCAACTGACAGTAAGCTGATCGGTCTATAATTCTTCAAGTCTTTGGCGTCCCCTTTCCTATGGATTAGGATTATGTTAGCGTTCTTCCAAGATTCCGGTACGCTCGAGGTCAAGAGGCATTGCGTATACAGGGTGGCCAGTTTCTCTAGAACAATCTGCCCACCTTCCTTCAACAAATCTGCTGTTACCTGATCCTTCCCAACTGCCTTCCCCCTTTGCATATTTCCCAAGGCTTTCGTTACTTCTTCCGGTGTTACCTGTGGGATTTCGAATTCCTCTGGACTATTTTCTCTTCCATTATCGTCGTGGGTGCCACTGGTGTTGTATAAATCTCTATAGAACTCCTCAGCCACTTGAACTATCTCATCCATATTAGTAATGATATTGCCGGCTTTGTCTCTTAACGCATACATCTGATTCTTGCCAATTCCTAGTTTCTTCTTCACTGCTTTTAGGCTTCCTCCGTTCCTCAGAGCATGTTCAATTCTATCCACATTATACTTCCTTATGTCAGCTGTCTTACGCTTGTTGATTAACTTCGAAAGTTCTGCCAAGTTTGGCATTTTAATCCTTTGTGCAAGTAGTGTCCGCCTCATAGAGCTAGTAGAGCGGCTTATAAGCTAGAATTGAGCTGCCTGCCACAGACAACCTTCAAACATTTGTGAAAGTGTGCGCTGAAACATTCTGTATATATATACACGCTCGTCTAAGCTCTTCACATGAACGGCCTCCCGCACTTCACACGTAGACACTTTTTTCCTCTTGCACTCCTAATGCTGACGCATTAATGAATGTAAAAGCGATAGGGTCTCGGCAGTTTCAGTTGCACGCTTTCGGCGATATCGCGAGCTTGCGGAGCGAATGGTACACGATTTAAGTACGCCACAGACGTTGCTGCAGGCTGACTTCGCAAGATTCAGATTTGCTTCGCGTAACAAGAGGTTTGCATGCATCCACCACGGCGGGGATGATGGGGGAGAGTAAAGAATCTCTCTCGACTAGTGCCGCATCGCGCGTCTTCCTTATCTCCCCACGAGGCCGCTATGCCGCTCACGTCCCACCGACGATTGTAGAGGCGTCCTGAATGCTAGCGCGTGCTTTCAGAACCGTATAGCATTGGGCTGGACTCGGCGAGAAAGTAACAGCTGTGTATTTGCACAGACATTTTGCCCTATTTTGAACAAAGAGACGCGTAGGTTTTCTTTCTTTCTTTCTTTCTTTCTTTGTGTGTCTGTGTTCTTGAAAAGAGCAAGGAAATACGTTCGGTACCTTCAATAGCTTGGCAGCACTACGCTAACATTGTCTACTTCATTTCTTTATTTTTATCACTTTCCATGCAAGGGCACTTGTTGGGCGAGCAATATACTTCTAAAGGAAGCCAGCTTGAGCACAATGAAAGCCAATAATATTCTGAAAAACCGCCTCGCGTTACAAAAATTACCTGCGCGGAAATTCTTAGCAATTTTCGCTGGCGCAAGCTGCCATGACAGGAAACTTACTCGCCGGAGTAACGCATTATACCGTGACGGCCGCCGTTGCAAAGCTCATCATGTGGTGCATGAGAAATATGTCCCGAAGGAGACAAAAAAAAAGTACACACTCTTTTTTTTCCTTCTATAGTTTCGGCAAGCTAAGTCGAAAGTGAAGCGCATCCGTCGTCAAAGCGGGAAGCCGCAGGAATCCTTTCGCGACGACAAAACAGCTCTGAGAGCTAGCAGCTGTCGAGTGACTAAGCCGATGATTTATGCAACACGCCGCCGCTGTTGCCGTTGCCGTGCGTTTACGTGTGACTGCCGCTGTGCCTGATCTTAGATTGGCTTTTTCGACGACTCATGCTTCCCGTAAACAGCGCTCGCCGAGTTACAATTTCTTTCGAAGCTACGTGCCCAAATCTTCGACTAATGGCATACTTCCCGAATGCAGTGACTGTGCGGCGTTCCTGTGGCTCCAGTTGTGCCTGCTTTTCTTACGCGTAGACCTACAGCGAAACTAGCAGCGAAACGAAAGTTGCAATAGAAACGCCTGTAAGACGCCGTAAAAAAAAAAAAAAAGGTGCAGCACTTACTGATGCCTCTGAATAGTCGACATGACAAATACCTCTTATGCGCGACTTTTATTTCTGGAAAGTCGTAATGAGCTATTTCACGTTTTAGACAGAAATGTGAAGTCCGCATAACAGGTATATGCTTATAGCAAGTGATTAACATTGCATGAGGCAAAACGTGAATTGTTGAGCCGATGGTGCATTTGGGACTACGCAGTGTAGAACTTGTGTTCTTTTTTTCCCGGGAAATCAGAAGCATTTAGAACGCGTAGGGACTCAAACAATGTCTTTAGTATAGGTGCCCATTCATTGAGACTACATTTCTGAAATCGGCATTCCTTGGCTTGCCGAAGTGCACAGTGAGAAATCAGAAGTTACGCTACGATTAACTATGGCTTATCAGGGAAGGCAATATTAAAATACGTTATTCAATTAATAATGGTGTAGGTACCAGCAACAGTACCATGTATCCCTTAAATAATGCATAATTAATATCTTAGTACATGGTGCACGCCAAAAAAAATTAAATTGTGGGGTTTTACGTGCCAAAACCACCATCTGATTATGTGGCACGCCACAGTGGGGGATTCCGGAAATTTAGACCATCGGGGATCCTTTAACGTGCACCTAAATCTAAGTACCACGGGTGTTATCGCATTGCGTCCCCATCGAGATGCGGCCGCCGTGGCCGGGATTCGATCCCGCGACCTCGTGCTCAGCAGCCCAAGGCCATAGCCACGAAGCAACCACAACAAGCTCGTGGTGCCCACTCGTCGTCTCTAAGTAATTCACGAATGCATGGGAATGAAATATGACTTGTGGCGTGCACAAGCGAGCGGTCTGTGTATGCGTGGAATGTTGCGCTTTGATACGGATTATTTAAAATCTCCCGCGTGATTTTTGTGATCTCGTGTATTCCACACACCACTTTTTGTTAAATGTTTTACTTCAAGAAGCTTGTTCCCACAGTCGTCAACAAAAAGCACGCGATAGTTTTGCTGTCTCCGTCACAAACGTTAACCGCCGTACATGAAAATGAACGGTTGTACCAAGAAAATGTAAGAAAACACACGAAGTTGTGCGAGGGTTGCTTCGCTACCTGACGCCTGTGTTCTAAAATTTATTACATTACTCAGGTACTTGAAGTAAGAAGATGCATAGCGTGTGTAAAAAATAAATGTAAGAGCCATCTATTTATCACCGCCTGCACAAAATCTTGTATCAGAAACCAGATGTTCTGATCGATGTATCAGCAAACGCAGAAATGGTGCTTATATTTATAACTCCAAATCTTCACAGCGATACGTCGGGTGATTCGCTACGGTTAGAATAAAAAAAAACAACCACGACGACTTTTCCGACCAACTTAATTGCGCATTCAGTGTCGGGAAATATATCAGCGGCGGCCTAGTATTGGAGACACGACATGCCGGAACCATAATAGAACGTAGCCGTAATACTACCTTTAAGGGTATTCCTTATGACAGCTAGAGACACTCAATACCAGTATACCAATGAGTGAAGCGCATCATGCCGAGCCTAGGACAGCGTTCACACCTCTCAATTTGTAATAAAAATGTGCGACGCGGGGCAGCGCTCGAATGCACGCTTTGCGTAACGATGTTCTTTTACGTGGGGTGAATACTTAAGGATGTCAAGCTTTAGGTGGCTATACATTTGTGAGTGGCCCCTCTACATGCTATTCAAAAATAAGCCTCCAACGGAATGTATGTATCACTCTTTTTCTTTAAAGAAAGCTTCGTTCCACGCTGGTCGGTAAAATACTAACGCGTCAAGAGAGGATGACACTTTCGTGGGACTCAATTCTGAAATTGTGCAATGCAGTGAAAGCTCTGTGCAAATCATGATGCAAATAAGTGCCTAATGCTTACGCTTCAGCAGACAGCATTGTTTCACCCGTCTTGCGTGTGAATGTTCGCCTACCGTCCCCGATTAGGAAATCGCCATTAACCTCGCTTAACAAAACATGTGCAAGCGCGCTTCTACAAGAGATGCGATGTCCCAATTGAATATGTATGATTCAATAACACTATCCATGACATTTGTAGGCACGAGCGCTGCTATTCAGAAAGCAATATCGCGTGTACACATTCTTCAGCGTTTGCATGAGTCGCCTTTCGCAACGCGCATCGCAGTGTACGCTATATTGAAGTATATCGCTCTTCCTTCTTTTCAAAAATAATTTCGTGTGTGCGTCTCTCACAGGAAAAACTGAAATAAATAAATACACGACCATCTCACTCTCTCAACGACTAGCGTAGACAAAAGCTGCGAGAAATATTTCAAGGTCTGTGACCCATTTACACGCATTCACGCCAAAATGAGCGCAGATGCGAGTGCCCCAATTCTTTTCAAAGAAAGCATTGCAAGCAAAGTATGTGACGCAATTCAATTAGCTCCGGCAAGCAAGGTAAGAATGTAGGGAATAATCAGAAACGCAGTACGAAATAATAATAAAATATCACACTGTATGGAGTCAGACACTTTCCTATAGCTAAAGATAATTCCCTAGTGATAGGAGTAGAACTTGTTTTCAGTATCATTCACATTCTACTCTTTAATGAAAAATAATGCAAGCTTAATGGAACACTTTCTTCAAAACCTTATAGTTTGCTATGGTGATTTTGTTGCGCTAGGTGCTGGACAATAGCCAGTGTGCATGAATTCAGAATACGCCTGACTGCAACAAAATAAACCGTTTACAATTGGCCTAAGTGGCTTGGTGACTGCATTGAAACTTTTTTGGTAAATTTCAATAACACTGTCCATGACAAGACTGACAAGACTGCCTTTTCTTTAGTAAAATGGCAGTAAAAAAGAAAGAGAGAGATTAGCCAATACACAGTGATTACTACTACTGCATTCATGTGGAGTTAATGTGAAAGAAACGCGTAAACTAAACATCATATGATCGGAAAGTATAGCGCATAGAGAACTAAGACGATCAAAACGAAGTTCGGACGTCTCTCTTCTACCAATGCGACCAGGATTGCGCTGTCTATCGCTAAAGGTTCTTGTCACTTGAGGTCACGCTACGCAGCTTCCCACCAAGCTAGTATCCAAATATTTCGGATAGGATGACATCAGTGCACCATGCTATCATCACGCGTGTGTTGTTTCGTTTCTTGACGGTGACCATATTTCACCTAGTTATCACAGTTCATAATTTGTCTATAGGCGCTGCGCGTGCCTCTCTCGCTGTCGCGATTCTTGTTTGCGCAGCTTCTTCGTGTGCTCGCGCTTTCGAGAAGGCGGTCCCTACGACATCAATACGAGCCGTCTAATGGCCTCCGCGCGGGATGCTCTGCTCCTCAACCAACTCCCAACCCTGAAATCACCGGCATCCTCTCACACCACTACGCTTTTCAACCGGCGACTCTTGCGACTCAAAGGCGACGCCTATAACGGGAAACACAACACCGGCACCGGCGGCAGTGTTTACAACGCTGCGCGACAGCCCCTTCCGTATTGAGTCGCTGGCGCGTGCAAATTGCTGCAACGCTACCTGATATCATCAACGGCCTGCAAGGCGGAAGCGTGCTTCGCTTGGTCGCTTGCCAGCCCGGCGCGGCATTGTGAAGCGCGGTAGTGCCTGAACACTGACCTGGAAAGCAGGGGAACGTCGCGCTTTACTACCGAACTTTGGTCCGTGCCGTACTCTGAGCGTCGGCCTGGGTGAATTTATTACGTGCCTCGTTCTGTCTATAAAGCCAGCGAGAGGGGCTGCTTGCCTGGCTGCCTGCCGTCATTTTGTTTGTCCTATTTGTGCGCAACTCTGAATCGTATTACCGACCAGTTCGTAGCCAAGGTCGGCTTCCCTGAAATTGGGGCCGGAGAACAAAGATGTCGAGGATATGAAGACGAGAGTCGCGCATGCGAAGCACGTGTTGGATTTGTTTTTGAAAATGTGGTTCGATGACATGGTCGCGGGGGTTCCCGCCACTGCTTGCCGAATTAGCATAGGGGCTGCAGCATGCGCACTGTACGACTGCATAGATGGTATTTTAGGTTAGATTAGATTTAGTTGGGGGATAGATCAGGTGGAAATGTTGTAAATGCCTCCTGCTACAGATATAATTTCCTTTTCCTTGAGTTCTGTGTTTTTTTACAGCGAGCTAAAATTATGTTGATCGTTGCGATCCGACGCTAAGGTAGGCAAGGTTTTTTTTTTCCTGATAACACTCCAATTAGCCATCGGCCAAAGCGCGCTAAGGCCATTTAAATGCTCTGAGACGAATTGGAACCTCGGCTTGTAATATGTCGGAGTTTAGAAACGATATCGCTTTTATGTTTTTGTTTAATTTTGGCCCGTGGTTGCGACAAAATGACCGGTGACTGACTTTCTTCGCAAAATCCTACCAATTATACCATTGGCTGGTAAGCCCGCTTTCCGCAATTGAGGGGAAGAGGGGTGCAGATTTGGGTGAATAGGAAGAGGGAGCTAAATGCCGGAATGTTCGTGTGCTGTGATATAGGTGAGCGTTAAGCAAGTGCAAGTGGTCAAAAGCAATCTGCAACACTCCAATACATCGCCTCACAAAAGCTGAGGCAAGTCGCCTCTGCGAACAAAAGTTGACGGTGCTCTATTCGAACGCGGTAGGCTGAGCACCATACCAACATGATAGGCTCTGCGCCGACGTCAACCAGCCGATGCGAAAGCGCCGAAGCAGCACAATTGATGCAATTTCGGAACGCACTGGTCTCTTTACTTGCCCACCTAACACACCGCTTATCACGAGTGCAGCGCAATGGACATGGAAAGAATTCAATTTCGACGTTAAATAGGCAGAATATCCAAACGCTTTTAAGAAAAGATCCAAGGGCGAGCGTGAGCTGATGGGTAATAATTGCAGCTAATGACTGGTTGCATCAGGAAACACGTTTCAGAGTGGTCAAAGTAAAAAAAAAAACATTATTTCCGCGTTTGATGGGCGCCTGGTACGGCTCCCTCCGAAGACAACCTCTGAGAACGAGGCCAAGAACGGTGTTGCGCCTACGGAACTTGTGCACAGCAGGGAGCATTAGGTGCTCTAAATTGATGACTCGTGACTGCTTTTTTAAACAAACCGCTGATTTTCGTATGCTACAGGCGTCTCGAGCAGTGTGACTGCGCGTGTACTGCGTGGTGTTATCAGTGTCTAGAATGTAAGATGGCTCGGGGATGACTTAAAGACCCTTTGCTTCCAGCACTACGTTGAACTGGTGATAAGCGCGTGTGTTTGTGTGCTTGAGAAGCGTTGTCGTTTCTACACGCTTCATCGAGCATATGGACGTGCTTCCTTTTTTAGCGTCGCTTGGTTTGTTTTGGACATTACACTTGCACTGCTAATCATTAGGCATATTATTTTCTGGCGTTTCATCCCCTATAAACAGCGACAAACCGTTAAACAGCAGATGACTTCAGAAATGCCCTTGTTCACAGGACTATTACGATTTCTCGCAATTTTTGCATTCTCAGCACCTAAGTAACTCACTATGAAGGAAAAAAATAAGTTCTGGGTTTTTACATGCAAAAACCACAACCTGTTTATGAGGCAGGCCGTAGTGGGAGACCGTAGTGGGAGTTGGTCGCCCTCGGCGGCCTCCAAAGCCCAGCGCATCAGCTGTTCCTGGACGGCTGGGTCGGAGCTGGACACCACGACCTCCCATCGCTCTAGGTCGGTGGGTAGCCACCCACAAGGTGGCTGGAGCTCAGAGCATTTATAAAGGATGTGCTACAAATCTGCTATTAGGGCTCCGCACAGAGTGCACTCTTGAGAGAACTGCCCCGGGTGTATAAGTGCTAGATGGGCAGGGGAGAGAAAGCTGCGGGTTTGTAGCTGGTGCCCCATCACCTGCTCCAGTTTAGTTAAAGATTTATGAGGTGGTGGATAATGAAGTCTTTGCTCCCTGAAATGGAGTAGGATTTCATGGTACGTAACCATTATACCGTGGGCGCTTCCTGGCTCGACTACCTGCCCTCCTCGGTTGACGTATGCTCGAGCGGTGTCATGGGCGGCTTCGTTGCCTAGGTGGCCTGCGTGTGCGGGGACCCATATTAACTGGATGGGCCTTACGGGGGGGGGGGGGGGGATTGAGTGGAGGTTAGAATTTCGGTAGCGGTGGTGTGAATCCGTCCGTTAGCGAAATTTTGTATCGCAGTTTTTGAGTCACTAAAGATTAGTGTGGCCCTGGTGGAGGAGATTGCGAGTGCTATTGTCGCTTCTTTGGCGTCTAGCGAAATGTCCGTTCTGACGGATCCTGCTGTTTGTTGCAACAACTTGCTGACAACGACGCTTATAGCGTATGCTGGTGAGGTGGGGTATTCGGCTGCATCAACATAGACGGCCTCTTTGTGGGAGTTGTAGTGTCTGTAGTGAGCCTGAGGGCACGCTGTGCGTCTAGCTGGATGATGCACTGGACGCATGTTTTTTGGCAGTGGGTGAAACGTCAGGAGTTACTGAATAGCCCCGGGGGTGGGGCGTGTGGGTCTAAGATTACTTGTTGGGTTTAGGCCTAGTTTCTGGAGAATGCTCCGGCCTGTTCGGCCTGTCATTATGAGCTACTGAGGAATCGCAAGGGCCGTCGGCTTCGATAAGTGGCTTGCTCGTTCGCTACCATCGGCTTCTATAAGTGGCAGAAGTGGCCCGAGTTCCTGTGCGCCACAGGACGCTTAGAATGGACCCCGTTGAAGAGCAGCCAGTTTGCTCGTTTCATTTCGAGCGTGCCTAGTTTAAACAAAACCCATTGAGCTTAGGGCAGTCCGATGATTCTCCACCAAGACTACGTACCCCAACGCCTGATGCTGTGCCGACATTTACCCCGCCTTGTGTCCTACTCCGAAATACGCTTCATTCCCATAGCGCCTTCGACGAAGGAAGGAACGAAGAAAAAAGGGGAGAACGAAAGGCAGGGAGGTTAACCAGTTTAGCTCAACCGGTTTGCTGCCCTACACATGGGAGCGCGATGTGGGGAGGATGAAAGGACGAATAGTTCCTACTACTAGTAGCGCTGCTTACGCATATTGATAGGTGTCGCTAGCCGTAGTTTCCGAGTCGCTACTCAGTAGTGGATACAATCAAACGTGGTTGGCCAAGTCTAATTCGGTGGTGACTCCCGCCTGCAGGAAATAGTCGCCGCTGGACGACCAAAACAAGGACGACGACGATGGCGAGGACATCACAAAGCACGTGCAGTCGTAGCAGACGAACTAGCCACACAAAGCTCGCGCGCCGGCGAGCGCGCTGGCATCCTAACGTCACAGTTTTGCGCGATCAAGTGCCCAGCTGTATTTACGTTCCTTCTTTGGCCCATTTCGTTGCTCTCTGAAACCAAAACTTGGACTGGTACGCACAGACAAGACTAAAAAAAATGTTTGTGTCATTACTCCTTTAGGAAAAAATAAACGTAAAGGTAGTTAAAAATCACTAAAGCTGTCTAAATCCGCTGTTCACGGAGCTTGGAAGTAAACTACCAGCGTCTGAACAGTATAAAAAATGCAGGTGCTTTGAGACGGAGCACAGCATGCGCCTCTTAAAGAAACGTTACAGTTTGTAAACAAAGGGAGACCCAGAGTGCTGATAAAAAAAGCGGACGGCTGCATTTCACACTTCTTCTTTGCCGCTTCAATGCTTTGAACAATAGTTCTTGCAAGGTAGTTTTCGAATGCAAATGATCACGGGTTTTATTTTTGCCTTGCTATAGCTATAGGAACTTGCGAGAGTGAAGTTTGTTGATTCGTATTAATTTTTTTTTGCCTTCGCTCAATGCATTGATAGAGAGAGGCTCTTTATAGAAAAGATTTGCCTAGTGGCAAGCTTAGCACGTTACTCCAGGTCAATCCGATCATAAATGAAATGGTTCACACAGAACACAGTACATTTACCATACACATAACAGCGTCACCTACGTCTATGAACGTCACGTTAGTGGCAGCTGCATCGAATTCTCTTGACGTTACATTCTGTAGCATGTAAGCAAAGCAGCACATTGCGTTCTCGGAGCACGAAAGTGAGCATTGGTTTTGTCAGGACTCGTGCGCTGTATTCGCCGCTAAAGGGTGCCGAGTGAACGCTTTGTTGTCGTCGGCGTTGTTGTTTGGGTTGTTGTTGTTTGGTTGTTGTTGTTTGGGCTGTTGTGTTTGGATCGTTGGGTTGTTGTTTGCTTGTTTGTATGTCCACTTATTACACATAGAATGGATGGAGACACCTAGATAAGCATCTCTTGATCGTGTCTTCCCAATGTGAGTTTGTTGAGTGATGTACGTATCAACAAGCCGAAAATTACGTTCTTTTTCTCTTTTTCTCGTTTCATGTCACTCTAATGACGTACCTGCTTTCATGTCAGATTGAGAGAACTAAAGCTTATCGACCCTTTTCGTTGATCGCGTTATAACAACACAACAAAAGTAAGAGAGGACAGAATTATCAACGATTACGTGCTGCTACAACTTTCGGTCACAACAGTTCGCCCTTACTTTCGCTGCGGGGCTCACCCAAACTTTCGCGCAAGCCGGTTTGACGCCCAATCGAAGCAGCGCTGTCAAAAACAACGCAGCCGCTTCCCAGGGAAGCCCTTCTCTATGTGTTTAGCCGGGCCTCGACTCTCGTTATCCACAAAGCCCAGCGGCGGGACGCACTTGACTGTGGCGCGCTAACGAGTAAAGAGCCACGTCGACCTGTTTTTCATGAGAACAGAAGCGGCTGAGGCGCCGAGGTTTGTTTGCGCGCTCACACGGCGGGCGCGAAAGAGAAAAAGAAATAATAATTTCCGGGATTGTATTTTTAACGCGTAGGCTCATCACTCAGCTCAGCGTTACGTTCGCGAATAGCTTATAGGGAAACGAAAATGTCTTGAAGACGAAAGCCAAACACTCATAATATCTAGATAGCTTATGTAGGATAAGAAATAGCGGGATGCACTTTTTACGCTTATCACGCCGCTGTTTGAATGACCGACATTGTATAATAAAAAAAAAATGGATAAGTCGTGCCCTTTAGCGTCCCAAAGGTACTCACGGGTTATAAGAAACGCCGTACTGGAGAGCTCTGGGTTAACTTTGACCGCGTTGGTCCTTCACCACGCACCCAAAGCGTGGTGCACGAGTGCCTCTGCGCCGCAATCGTACAGGAATTCGACCACCGAGACCAATAATAGAACTAGCAACCTCGCGCTGCAGTCGCAGGTCCACAATAATATATAATATATTAACATATTGAACCAGCAGGAAGGTCAAACATATAATATATCAACAACATAAAGGAAGGTCGTGACATTCGCCTTGTTATTCCTTGAAAGAGGCCTGCGTCTAAAACCGCAGTGCGTTGGCCGGCCATCGTCATTTATGTAGAGAAAATAGTTACCTTCTTTTGTTATGAAGTTTAATGGGAGCATCTCCCGTGCTTATGTGGTTTCGGACAACACTGGACGCCTTCCTGCATCTGCACCGACCGAGCTAAGGGAGTTTGGATCGAGATTGTTTGGGTGGTAAAAGTTTCCGAAGCGTATATAACTTCCTCTTTCACTGGCACGCAAGGCAACACCAGTGTTGCAGCAGTCCGCGAGAAACCACCAGGGACGAAGTCAGTGGTTTGGGCTAGTCAGTACGCGCTACCGGGAAACTGATTGTAACTAAAAGAACAAAGAGGGACGTTGTGGTGACAACGCGCAGCGACGAGAGTCGATGCATCATGCATCTGTTTTCGCCTTTTAGCGGTACGTCGTTTGTTCGCAACCATTCGTACATACGGTGCTCTCTCTCTCTCTCTCTCTCTCTCTCTCTCTGTATATATATATATATATATATATATATATATATATATATATATATATATATATATATATATATATATATATATATATATATAGTTCCGCGTGTGCACGTAGTTGGTCGCTTTCCTTGGCTTTCGTTACTTATTGATAGACTCCGCCGGTGTGCCAACGCAGGTTTTTTGGATCTTCCCCTCTGGTTAACTTCTGCCTTTCCCCTTTCCTCTCTCTCCCTCTCTCTCTCCATCGGTGCTCCGTCAGCAGGCCTGACGTGCACGTACATTATGGCGTTTTTTTTTTAGCTCTCTTTCTAAAGCCTATTAGTTATGTGTATAAAGCCGATTGGGAATCGCGAATGGTTTGTTTTCTATCGCTTCCGCATGCATTATGAAGCTACGAGGGACGAACAAAATATCCTTCAACAAGCCAAAGACCTCTCGACCACTGTGCAATCAAGGCGAGACTGAATGGATTGAAACAAATATTTTGCAGTATGCGCAGTTTCACTTTTCTACCTTTTTGTTTTCGTGCTCGTGGCTCTTGCTTCCATTATGAAGCCCGTTCACTTCGAGCCGATTTTTTTTTTAACTTCTGCAGTACGAGATCTGCAAATTACTTTCCCAGTTCCAGAGGTTGTTTCCAGAGCCATGTACAGAGCCATTTTTACAACGAAAGACGTTCCTTTTTGTATTTGCCTAGCTGCTGCGTAATCTCAATTGTATCGTTCGTTTTTTTTTTCTTATTTGCTTGGATCACTCTTTAAGTGATGGCTGTTGCCTAATGTGAGTTTTTTTTTTTCCCCTCACGTTCACTGTTTAACCAGCGGCCGTATACTGTAACGTAAACACGGGTTTGCACAAGCTCAGGCTATTGACTCATTTATAGCAGCACACAGTACCTCTAAAACAATATTTGAATTACTTTCACATAAACGAAGAACTATAGCATCTCTGCACCGATAGAGAGCTCGTGCATCTATTGTTCATTTGAATGACTGTTCACGTGAGCGACCATTTCATTGATGTTCTGTAAGATTTCTTTCCTTTTTTCTTTAAATGATGTTTTACTATCCTGATTCCCTTTCTCTAAGGAGTTTGCACTCGCTTCGTTTCTTGTGAGGAACATAAATGATTCGGGCACATAGTTCCACATGTTGGCGCAATTTGTGAAGGGAGGGACTATGTGAAAAGACGTTCATTTAGGCAAAGCACTGTTAACGAGTAACTCCTAGCTATGCGTACAGCAACCTCTAGCGCGCAAACGCTGCATTCTAATGTAAATGTGGCCTCGCGCGACGAGAGCTTGTCGTCCGAATGCGTGGAAAAGCGGCACCCAGCTGCTTCTACTCAAATCAGATAAGGTGCAGCCATTTGGGAACGTAAGCAGCTAGTCCTATCTTATCTTCAGCCATTACGCTGCAAGCGCCTACTCCCACTCAGCCACTCCACAAAGGCGATGCAGCCTTCGCCTGATATTCGCGTGCATAAACGACACTTCCGCGTTGCTGTAGTCGTAGCTGCAACGCACGTAACGACTCCAAGGAAACTTTAAAAGCAAAACTGCAACTCTCACACTCACCTGCCTAGGCTGTACGAGAGCCAGGTTAAATGAATGAGGCAACGCGGTGCCATCTTTGTTTTGCGTAGCATCGTAAATTACCCAAACCTTCGGTGGTTTGACTCTCCCAAGCAGTACCGAATGCAAATAAGTCTACGCAGCGGGAGTAAAGGCGACGCGTAAAAACAAACATGAAAATATGGCGTATGCATGGGTCAACGAAGCTGGAATCTGGAAGAGTGCCATCATTGTTCAAAACTTGAACTGTGTACCAGCGTCATGTTTTGTCCGCTTTATAAAACGAAGCGTTGCTTTGTGAACCCTCAAGGACTTTCCTGACAATGCCTGCTGGACACTGTTGCCATCTTTCCGAATAGGCCACCTTTAAAAAAAAAAGAAATAGAATTACATGTCCGATGGTGGGAGTGAACTTTAGTTTCCCACCAAAGCAGCCCGGTGCACTCACCACTAGGCTACAACCGCATGTACACTTCTACCGTGCCAACGACAGTTACCTCCTTGAGATGATAACCGCCAGTGCCACACTGCACTAAGAGACTGCGTGACCGCACATGTGCGATAGAGAGTTTGCCCAACGCCGAAGATGAAGGGATGAAAACGGGCACATTTAGCGGGTTAGACTAACCGCTTCACACAGATTCCAAGATGTGCTTTAGTTCTGATTTTTTTTTACTCACACACGTCTACTTCAATAACTACCAGTCTTTGGATAATGACGAAATAGGGCCACTCGTCATTTTTTTCTTAAGCATCGTGCTCTTCAAAACAAAGAACGCCCGATATATTTGTCATGCAGCGGTAACGTTTGGACGATCAGTGGTGTATGGACGATCATGAATTTTTTACGATGCTTCAGGATGACGAAGACCTTAGAATTGAAAGAGTATGATTGATTATTCTCACTGACGATCGGAGTGATGGTATCAACGACACACGGGAAAAGGTATCTCGTGACACAAAGGCAGCGAAATAAAGATCCAAGAAAGCGTTACAGATGTCAGTCGAACGGGTGTGCAGCGTGCCGTTGTCTTCTGAAGAGCATTGGAAAATTAAGCAAGAATCACGGAAGAAAAAAAAAAAAGAGATCACGCTAATTCACCATTTATGACGTGTGAACGGCGACAAAACTGCACAACGATAACTTGGCCGCGTTATAGGGTTGTCCTTGACACAGTGCTCGTTTCATCGCCTGCCACCTACAGAGCACTTATCCGAATGAAACCACGCGTTAGTGACCTCGTTCAGATGACTTGTTCACATTATTCATGTTGTCACTTTTTCGTACTTTCTTTCTTGCCTGACATACATGCCCAACGCAGCTCTTTCGATTGGCGCGTACGCTCACGGAGAGCTTTGTGTGACAATGAAGGGAAAACTACGGGGGCGGAGCTTCTGCACATGTGTTACCACGCCAAGTAGTCGGCCAGCGTTTGACAGTGCTTTTGGTTGCTCGTAACGAAACGCTGAATCGACGCAGTCTCCACGTGCGACGGTTTCGCGCTTGTCCAGACGCGGAAGGGAAACGCCGCAAAATAAGGAAACGTTTACATTCAGTGGCGTGTTTTATCCTATTTAACTGTTGCTAATAAGATGTTTACGTTTTCTCTTCCCCAGCTTAAACTAACGCGGATAAAAACACGGGACTCCTTTCAGAAGCGCTCTCACTTATGCGCGCTTTGCCTCCGTAGCTTTCCCTTCATTGCCACGGAAAGTTGTCCGCGAGTATAGTGAATTAAAGGGTTCGGCAGTAGGATATGAACACTTAAAATTTATAGCGAGAACATTTTGTGGCGCACGTGTGCTAGATGCATTCTGAGTGCGTCTTTATTTCTTAGAAATAAATGCTACAGCGACAATTCTGGCAAAACCATTGCTACTTATTCCCGTATGCAAAAAAAAAAAGAAGAATAGCAATTTGCTGTCAGTCCTTGAGTTTAGAACCTCTGTCACCATTCGCACCGCGTATCGGTCAGCTGTTTCACAATATGTTTCGGAAACAGTGAGCCGGCAAATTGTTTGAAGGTTGTTCACATTCAAACGTTATGTATCCGAAAAGAAGAATAGCCTTAAACTTCAGACTTTCGCACACGCGCATAATAAATATTAGAATTATTAATAACAAAATATTACATAGCTATCCAACAGTGGACCAGGCAAAACTTGTAGATTTACGCCCATTGGGATAATGCAATCATGACGTTCAAAAAAATATCTAAGCCCTATTTAGGAAGCTGTGCTTAAAAGAAAAAAAAGTGCGCGGTACGTTTATACTCCGGAGTTTAGGAATGACTTCGAATGTCTTTTCGCAGTTCCTAATTACTGCTTTTCAAAAATCCTCAAGTCACGCAGCCCACCAAAAGGACTCGATATCTTTAACATTGCGAGCAGTGTTCAGAAACGACGGGTACACTGCGACATGACCACACGTATAGGTAGCTGCGGTTGCAGACAAAAAAAAAAAAGCTAGTGATTTAACTTTTTGGAAACAACAAAGAAAATAAAAGGCTAAAACGTCTGACGTCATTTCTTGCTATTCTGACTTATTAGGGAAATATACACCAGCCAGACCAGTGTCTTGAGCCAATCGTGCAGGCGTCGCTACAAGGGAGCGTGACCTCTTCGGGGTGGCGTTCACTCGTAAAGATAATGATAATTAAGTAATGATAATGCCTGGGATGCACAGAGCACTAAGCCCACGCCAAGTTTGAACGACAGGCCTGACAGGAGGGTTCATCACGCAGGAGAAAGGATAAAGTACGGGCGCCGCCGTGCTTTCGCTACCTGGCTGCTGACATTCATGCGGAACACGTTTACTGACCATGCGTTTGCTCCGTGCTGCGGCCGTTGGATACATTTCCGTCAGCATCGAGCGAATTCCCGTGAATGTAATGCGGTGTCAGAATGCGTTGTCGATTGCGAACATGTCGACAAAGAAAAAAGATAAAGGAACAAGTAGAATAAAAAAACACAGCAGAAACAAAAGTCACCGACTTGAAGATCAACGGGCGAAGTATCGCTTCCCAAGTTTTGTTTCGAAGTGCCGCAATATCTGAAATGGTGTGAAATACGCGTGACATTAAAGACGAGAGAAACGGACGTCAGTGAGGTCGTAAGCACCGTTTGCAAATGTGACGTCTCCGGCAGCCGTTGCGGTTCCTCGCAATGACATCTAATTGGGTGAGAAAAGCAGCGTGGTACGTCTTTGTCATACAACAACGTTTTGACACCTGTCATACTTGAAGAGCAGACAGGAAGTTATTCAGGAAGATTGGCGCGCTATTTAAAGTACGTTCATACGTTCGACGTTTTCTCGGAATGTGTTTGCCCACTCAATTTAAGAAAGAAAATACATTTTCACCCGAAATTAAGTCCATGTGTACGAATGCCGGCTTCGATTGTTCAACTTAAGGAGCTTCGGCGAACGGGATGATTTCAACTCGGTTTGACATACAAGCTTCTTTTCACGCTTAATACGTTATCCCTCATAATAAATTGTTTTGGTAGCAATGGGTGCAAGCGTCTCCCACATGAAAGGAAACTCGATGATCAGTTCAAACTCACCGTCATAAGGCCTCCCGTCGGCAAGCTTCGTTTCTCTATCCACTGTCGCGCACTGTATTGCTGAGCCGCATTCAGAAGCGGGAATGCCACCGCACATTTATCCAGCGCGTTCGTTCAGCCACTGTGACGGTCACCAAGAACAATACGTGCCCCACTCGGCACCAGGAAATCGGGGGGCTCAGGTTTCAAAACTTTCGCTCCAGATGCCGGAGTCCGCGCTCTCCTCCTTGCCGTGCCAAGGGGAGCAACGATCTCAAGCCAGCAAACGCAACGTTACCGACGTCCAGGCGCTAATTGCTCGCGTCGAGCTCGACCGAGGAGCTGACACTGCACGCACGCGGAACGCCGCCGCCGACGCCGTCAAGCAAATGGGCTTGCGAAGCGCGCGGCTCGCCCTCGCCGCTGCGAAATCAACAGGCGGGTCCCGCAGGCGCTTTTGCAGCGCTCGCAAGGGCTCGACTGCTCTCCGGATCCGACGGCTCGTCGCCTGACACTTCTCTCAGGGTGAGGGAGCCGTTTCGTGGGTTGGCGGAAGGGGGGGGGGGGACGGCGTGCGCGCGCGCACGCTGATCTCCACGCCTCCTTTGGCGGCCGAGAAGACTCGAAAGGAGGGGGGGAAAAAGAAAGAAAAAACGGGATCAGCCGGCGAGTGGCTCCATCTCGAGGACTGCTGCGGCAACAATATGCCCTAAGTCTTCTCCCGGTCTTTACTCCCGTCAGATGCGATGCGCGCGCGCGCCGCGGTCGTTCTCTCCCCTCGCGGGACGTCTCGAAGTTACCTTGGTCGCGTTCCATCATCGTTCCGCGAGCCACCACCGATGCTACCCGTCGGCACGAGCGGGGCGGGAGAACGGGAAGAGGAGAAATTGATCCCTCCTGGGCGATAAGTGCTAGCCGGGAGCCGAAAGAACGCGCGATAACGGCGGAAAGACGATGGGGAGCGTGACGCTGCTCGTCTTTGCACGCATTCTTTAGCTGAGACCCGCTTCTCTCGCTCTCCTTTACTGCTTCTCTTGCTCTCTTATTTACATTTATTTGCGGTGCTTTGGCTCCAAATACCATGCAGTTCGGCAAAGTTTGGAATTAGTGTCAGAACAGAAAGAAGGCGGACATTAAAGCATGTTTTGTTTTATTGAAATGTAAACGAAGCGATTCAGTGTTATTTAGTGACCTTTTAAATTATGGGGTTTAACGTGCCAAAACCACTTTCTGATTATGAGGCATGCCGTAGCGGAGGACTCCGGAAATTTGGACCACCTGGGGTTCTTTAATGTGTACCTAAATCTAAGTACACGGGTGTTTTCGCATTTCGCCCCCATCGAAATGCGACCGCCGTGGCCGGGATTCGATCCCGCGACCTTGTGCTCAGCAGCCCAAAACCATAGCCAATGAGCAACCACGGCGGGTTAGTGACCTTTTAATGGGAACGGCTGCTGTTTCCTTTATTTTTCACGTGATATTAACAATAAGGAATTGTAAAGTGCATAGCGATTGCCATGCGAGTTCCTTATGGAGTTCGACAGAAAGTGGAACATGTCGAGGCAGGAAACGAGACACGTTACACCACTCACTACGCTGAGTTCCGAAAAGGCACGCGAGGCTGCGATGCGGTCTGAAAATAGACATACCAACAGATGAGAAAAGAAATGCACACTCATACAAATGTCAAAATGCACACTATTTTTATCTGCGACGAAGCTGTCCTCCCCAGAGGAATGACTAAGGACTCTGTCAACATTCTCCAGCGAGTTCGTCAGTGCTGTTTGTAAACGAAGTATTCTCGACGACTGTGCCACAAGGAACCACTCTTAGATTTTGCGATACACCTATTCGTCCCGTTTCTGAGCAATTGTTGTTTTCATGTAGCGGAGATAGTGACAGGTACTCTATGGATACTGACGGCTAGCTTGTTGCCCTGTGTGATAACATCCCAAGCAATTATTCTCAAAAAAAAAGAAAAAAAAGAGTAGGGTGCGTCGTGTTCAATAATCAGTGTTCTAGGAAGTTTAATCGTAATTGCACACCGATGCTGAGGTTATTAGTGCACAGCATTAGCTTCCCACAAAAGTAACCCCTAGTTAACTTCGGACAACACTAATTGGCAGAGAGCGTATTGTTGCTTAGTTGTTGCCGCGTAATTTTGATGAGATAGGACTTGGCTGTTCACCGTATTTTGTTTCACTGGTCGCATAGCTGTCACATCACTCTCCGTTCCTTCAGTGTTAGTCGCACATTTTCTTGTGTTTTGCTGGCTTTCTTTAACAGCGTGAAATAAAGAGAGAGAGAGAGAGGGAAGGGGAAACGCAGGGAGGTTAACCAGAGGGGAAGATCCGGTTTGCTACCCTACGCTGGGGAAAGAAGGGAGGGGTAGGTGAAGGGACAACAAAATAGAGATAAAGAAAGAAAGGAGCACGGACATACAATCACAGTTGGTCACTGTCGCCGCACACTGTCACCGCACAGCACAGTAGCCCTTGCAGCATTATGAACATCTGTTCATACTACAGCCGCTTGTCCAATTCTGTAGCCCTTAAAAACTGCAACAGTGCCCTCGACACCCTCTGCTGCGATGGCTTGTGATGGTGCCATTCTAATATAAGTTTTGTGTAGCACGTATAGAGCAACAGAAAGATGGATTGGGAATTTTTCATGATCGCGTACAATTTTCTGATTGGCAATATTGTTTTGATTATAATATTTGTGAAGTTAATATTTGATAACTAATTATGCAATTATATTACATGCAAAGAATAGTCTGACTTCCTCCAAGCGACGGCAAATGACATTATCTTAGCACTATCGAGTTATGTGGCACTCGAATATTCTTAAATTTTGGGGCAACTTACGTGGGCCACCCTGTATATGTATATCAAGAAAAGTGGAACCCGCCGTGGTTGCTTAGTAGCTATGGCGTGGGGCTGCTAAGCACGAGGTCGGGGGATCGAATCCCGGCCAGGGCGGGCGCATCTCGATGGGAGCGAAATGCAAGAACACCCGTGAACTTAGATCCCCAGGTGGTCCAAATTTCCGGAGTCATCAGATCGTGGTCGTGGTATGTAAAACCTCATAACTTTAACAAAGAAAAGTGGAATTGTGTGCCTGAACTGGCCGTCGCGGTATCCCTCCTGTACAGTGAAGTGACCTTCTTTCATGACTGACTGCTTAGTGACCAGGTTTTCGGTCACTTTAATGCATAATTGCTATTGTTTATTAATGGCAGTGATGACACGTCATGTCGGTGAGCATACGTTCACTGGTGAAAGCCTGTTTTCCTTAAAAAGGCTTTGTTCCGATCAATAAAACGTCATTTGCGCGGTCCTGTCGTTTTTCCTTTCCCTCTGCTCTTTATCCTTTGCGCCGTAGAAATAATGAATGAAGTTTAAAAGATTATTGAGTGCTTGAAGTTGCCTCCCCCCCCAAAAAAAAAAAAATATATGGCAAGGGCCCTAATTAGGCTTCGGTGCGATAGGAGCCCATCGCTATCGGATTGTGCTCACAAGGGCTATTGTGGCTTTCGCGTCGTGAAGGAAGAGGAAGTGTGAGCTATTTGCTACCGATGCCAAGGGCTCACTAAAAAAGAAACTAAATTAAATATTAACTGAAGCTGGAGTTATAAACTTAACCCGGAAAACGGCAAGTATGTTACATCCGTCCACGGAGCCGAGGTACAGCACTAACATGTAAACACATCGGAGGTGGCGAGGCCGGATGGAGTGGTCAAGGAACACGTAATAGCTAGCTGGAGGGGTATTCCGTAACAGTCCACCTTAGTGGATTGTCCATTTCGGCCGCTGCTGATGTGCTGTTTGGATGGAGCTGTGCGATCGAGGACGAGACGAACAGTCCCAACCAATCAGCGGTGGTTGAAATGGTCAGTCCACTAGGTAGGTTCTTCCAGAAAACCTTCGCCCGCCCCCCCCCCCCCTTGGTTTCCTGAATGCCCAAAGAGGCACGCGACAATTTTTTTTTTCGTCGCTCTCTTAACCTGAAGCGTTGTGCTCCGTCTTTCGACAATATCTTGCAACTAAAAATAAAGCTCAGGCTAACTTAAAATGAACTTCGTCCAAACTAAAACAAAAAAAAAGCTACCTATTATAATGTTCGCCGTTATAGCTCTACTTCTGTCTGTAAACTAATAAAAAAGAAAGAAAATTCACAGTAAAGAGTACGCTAAAGCAAAACATTAAGTTTTGACATTGAAGCACCAGATCTGCACAGCTGCAGCAGTACGCGGTGTTGGGTAACAAACAGGACTGCTCGTCTGGTAGACCTCCCTGCCTATTTCTTCTTTATATAATGTCCTCCTTTTGGCGGATTCTATATATAACTTACTGAACAATCTCTATTACTGTGGATAAATTAAATGTGAGCAGGACTATGCAAACGGAAAATAGCAA
Organism: Dermacentor variabilis; assembly: GCF_050947875.1. Taxonomy (NCBI): domain Eukaryota; kingdom Metazoa; phylum Arthropoda; class Arachnida; order Ixodida; family Ixodidae; genus Dermacentor; species Dermacentor variabilis. Next base: position 72,744,000 of record NC_134572.1, read on the forward strand.
GAGTTTCATTGGATGTTATTTATCAACGCAGTTCGTGTAATCACCGGAAAGATACCTGTATCGCAAGTAGCAAATCCAATCCTGTGACTGACATATTCGTCACCTCGAGCACAAGCCTAACGCTCTGCTGTTTTCATACGAAAGATTTTTCCCTTCGTGGTTGACTTGTCCGCCACAAATCACGCATTTCTAGTGCTTTCGATGTGACGCCTCATGGACTCCTGAGGCCGAGTTTTAAACAACTGGACTGGCCACATCATGTCAGAGTTTTTGGGGTATTTTTACGTAATGAATGCCCCTGGGCAGTCGTTGACGAAGCAGTTGTGCCTTATCGACGGGACGCTGTAAGTCGTGTATTAGTCTGCGAACAAATGATTCAAATCAGATTGAATTATAGGCTGCTTGTGCTCAAAGGACTCGTCATTTACGAAATTGACCGTGCAAGGAAGACTGGAGGGCCGTGTTATTGGGCCCATTTTTGTTTTTATAAGACGCCACTCTGTAACAGCTACGTTGCGAAGAAATTGACTAGATGGCCAATTCGTTAACAAACGCTACCGCTTTAGAAATTCAGGCTCACTTACTGCTTACAACAATTACGTAATAATCTTCTGTCATATTTGGACTATTTATTGAGTTAGATATTTCTAAAGACTTGTAACCATTTCTGAGATATATCTGCTTGGTATCCTTTTTTTTTTCTTTTCTAATTTGGTCTATCGTTCTAAGGTTTTCGCTTCGTTCACCAGTCCTTATTTACCTATTTCAGAGAGCATACAGGCGTTCCCGTGTCGAGAAAGTATTGATTAGACATTGACAGCGTATGCGTTTACTTGCCAGACAGCATTAAATTCGAAGTTTAATTAATCGCTGTAAACGGCTCATTAACGCGTTGAGTGTCCTTAATCATCTTTGTGCGTTATAAGCGAGGCATAAATTGCGAAGAACGTTTATGTGGCAGCAGCCAACCGTTAATTTGATCAAAGGCTGCTTGTCCTGCAACCCGTAACCGTCGAAGGAACGACTCCACTGGTGCGCTACTAATGAGGACTGGGCGTATGTATCTATTTTTTGCTATAGTTTCAGCTCTCTACGGTTGCCGCGACAGAAGAGTGGGCCCTATTGTCGACGAATAAAAATTGTCTTCGTTGTTGGTCTGCGCTCGTGCGAATCGTCGCGTTAAATTGCCCGTCACTAATCGGAAAATTGCCTTCAAGGGTACCAGACAGACTCGAATCACTCCAAATGCATGGCTTCTTCTCTATTTGCGTCTCGTAGGGATGTATAAAACATTATCCGCAGCCTAAAATGAGTACCTAGTGGTGAAGTACAAGAAAGGCATGAAGTTAGTAGAATGTTTTTGTTTAAGAGTTGGTGCATTTCATTATCTCGCCCTGCCATGAAAAACGCTGCTTCCTTTCGTGTAGGATTACTAACGAAGATGAGGTTTACGGGAGGATGCGAACGAGGGGTGTTGAAACCAATATATGTTCATACTACAAAGGTTTCTTTCAAGATCGTAGTCAAGTGAATGATGGAGAGCTAGGGTGATGCATCCAACATTCTAACGGGAACAGGCTGGTGGGGTGGACGTGTACTGTGAACATGCGAAGCGATAAAAACTAAGCACAAATGTTTAAAAGAGGTTAAACGCAAACTGCCTTAACCCCTATGCGCATCACCCAAGTTTCTCCTTCGTTATCTTTTTCCGTGCCTTTGCTTTTTCTCTCCGCCATTTCTTTCGGTCTTTCACTCCCCTTTACGCATCCGCCAGCGCAGGGTAGCAAACCAGAATCTTTTCTAGCTAACGTCCCTGCCTTTCCTACCCCGTTTATCTATCTCCCCCCTCTTCCTTATTGTATAGTGCACGAGCCCGCATGCTGTCAGGATTGGGGGCTCAATCCCAACGTTCGTAACCAGTTTTCAAGATTGGAGTCGGACATCAATTAGAAGGTAGCTGGCTCATGCCGTCGTCCAACTTATCCACGCTGAGAACGTTGTTGAAGGGAAGGACTGCTTCTCATCGAGAACGAGGAATATGTGTTTATTTACAGTATCTACATAAGGATGTTGCACTTCATCAGTATAGCATGACTGCGAGAGAAAGTGCCCTGAGTAGCTGCACAACGGCGGCTTATAAACACTCGGTCCTCCCTCGATCCCTAGGTCAGGGAAACGTTCGACCAGTCATCGCAAAGGAGTCGCCTCTCTGCGCGAGGGATTACGCACACACACTTCCGCACAGGTTCACGGTCCTCAACAGACGTGAGACGGACTTCATAGAACTCGGGGCTTACGCCAGGAAAGGTGCCTTTTATTCCCCGAGCTGACCCCCGGTGCGCGGCCACCGGTTGCCCATTGTCTTGCGTCTTGAACGGCGCCTGGGAAGGGGCCTCGAACTACGTTCCCTCGGGGACTCCCCCGCTCGCGGCAGACCGGGTAGGCGGTGTCGTGTTCCGGCACAAAGCCTGCTTCGTCGAACTCATCTCGGCTCCTGCGACGGAGAGTCGAGGACGCGCGTATTGTCCTCCGGACACAGTCGACTTAGTGCCGCCGTGGCTAGAGGGTTGCGGCGGCCTTCCAGGAAACGTTTGACGCCCTGTCGCAAATGGTTAGCAAAACTTGCACTTCAGTAGGCCGTTCTTAACGACACGCACTCAATCAAAAGTATTAGGCGACAGTTTAATTACATGTAAACATATCTTCAGGCATTTCCCATTGTGTTCGTGAGACGAGTTGTGCGAGGCTTCAAAAAATTTGTTGTGTTGTATACCTATGAAATCATAAGCGCATGCTGGGGAGTTGTTTCGGTCGAGAGAAAGTGTCTTTCTTTTTTTTTCATTATATATTATGTTGCTCGGCTGAAAAATTCACGCGGTAAGTTTTTTTCTTCTTTCTTGAAACAATTAAATGCTTTCTCCAATGGAGCATGTAGTTGCCGTTCGGAAATGCTGCGTGCATTGGGAAGCGACAACCTGCTCAACTGTGAAGAAAGCCCGTAAATTGTAACAAAAAATTGTGTGGATCCAACGCCCATATAGGAATCTATTAGAAGCAAAGCATTAACGAAGTGGTTAATTAATTGTTGCATAATTAACTGCGATGCGTACCACTGTTTCATTTTATCCAACGCGACGTGTAATCTCACACACATTATCGTGCAATTAATCTGTTAATGCCCCTCCATCGCTTACACCCTATGCCGAAATGAAAACACCAACTTAGGTGGATGCACAGCGGGAGACTTCTGCACAGTGGAGTCAAGGGGACGAAGGCAGTTTTTAATGCGCTATCATTACGAGTGTCGAAGTGTAAAAAAAAAATTATGTTAGGCCTGTTCCGGACCACCGCGTGTTGCACTTCGCTCCTCAAAGAGGCAGAACTCGTGTCGAATGAGCTCCTGAAAAACACTTTGCAATGTGATGAACGCAGGTTAGATGATAGACCCGGGACCTCAAAAAGGTGGGACGTAATGCTGACGCATTTTTCTCTCATTTACCCCTTAATCGTCGCTGGACTATTTTAGGCTTGTAGCGCAGCTCAGAAAAAGCAAAAAAGGAAGGTGAAAGGGGTAATCAAAAGGAACGGAGAACAGAGTAGCGCTCACTTTGTTCTCCGTTCCTTTTCATCACGCCTTCCACCTTCCTTTTTGCTCTTTCTGAGCTGCGCTACAAACCTAAAAAAGTCATGACATACCAATTCGCCCAAACTGCCACGCTTTTGACCGTCACTGAATCTTTTTACGTAAACATTTTTGAGAGAGAGGGAGAGAGAGAAGTCATAAGAGAAAGGCAGGGAGGTTAACCAGGCTGAGTCAGGTAGGCTACCCTGCACTGGGGAAGAGGGAAAGGTGATCAGGAGAGGAGAAGAAAGAAACAAGTTCATATTTTGCACTGTTACGCACACAAGCGTTCATCACTGAGTCAGTCACAGGCGGTCATACAGGATGGTGCATTTTACGAACGCCCCAGCGCCTCTGTCGTTTTGCACGCAGCAGACGCACGAGGCCACGCACCCAAAATTTCGTCTGTGCAAGGACGGTCGTCTAAGTGCTCCAAAGCTGTGCGAATGGCACTTCTCCCATCTTCGTATGTAGGGCGGTCACACAGGAGATGTATGGTCATTTTTTCGACGCAACGTCTTCTGCAATAGGGACTATCCGCCGTTCCAATTAAGAATGAGGAGTCCTTTGTGAAAGAAGCTCCTACTCGCAAGCGGCACAATAGCGTTACTTCCTATTGGTTATAACGAGGTAAAAGTTTGAATGTTATATGCGGGTCCATTGCATGTAGGCGCCGGTTGGTGAACTCCAGTGTGTTTCATTTTCTTACACTAATAATATGGCCAACACCGCTGAGGTGCCGCGCTGCATCCGTTCTCGACCATGGTATTGAGGGGCTTTCACATACATCATGAGCCTCACGGGCAGCTTTGTCGGCACTTTCATTGCCAACAATGTTACAGTGCCTGGGTAGCCACTGAAGTACGATGCCGTGGCCTCGCCCACCGCTTCATGGTAACGTATAATCGTATCTCTGCTACCAAGGGTTCATGTAGGTGGCGAATCAGAGATGATAAGGGTGATTCCAGGGCTGCCTTTGAACCACAGAATATGGCCCAGTGATTTGGTGATTGCTGCATCACATATAGCACTGCGCTACGGAGGGCGGAAAGTTCGGATCCTGTGCATGTTGTGACGTGGCTGATCTTGGACTTCTCGCAGACTTATATCGGCGGAATGGATACCACACCAGTAGAGCTGGTTAGAGTCGAAGAGCCATCTGTATAAATATGAACTAGATTGGAGCATGTCTCATGCATAGATAGAGCGGCTCGATTCAGGGCACAAGTTGGCAAGTCGCACTTGTCTTTAACTTCCGGAATGGAAAGCCGCACGTGTTGCTCGTGGAGACACCACAAGCGACAAAGTGACCTTGCTGCCGGCGTGAAATTGGACGGAAGAGAGGATCCGTACGAGGCTACAATGCCCGAAAATGTTGCATCCAGTCTGCTTTCCGAGAGAAGAGCAAGGCGTTAAGACTGCAGTCGGGAAAGGGGACGAAGGTGATTTCGAAGGGTATCTATGATGATGTATGTACTGATGGGATGTTCCTTGGCGATGGCAGCTGTTGCGGCTGTTGAAGGGCATCGCGGTGGACCCAGAAATGTTCTAAGCACTTCAGCTTGCATGCTGTCAAGCACTCTGAGGTTTGTCCTTCGGGTGCTTGACAGCACCAGGGTGCTGTAATGCAAGAAACCTATAAAGAGCTCCTTGTACTGTTGAAGCATAGAAAGCCCTGATGGTCCCCACCAGCATTAGCTTTGAAAAGGCGACTGATTGAGAGGAGTGACTCTCTTCCTTAGGTAAGATACATGGGGGCTCCAGGAGAGGTCGTGGTCGACAACTATCCCCCAAATATCCATGGCTTATATTGCACAAGGTGGGCCACCGGGTATCCATTCATCGATTTTCGCGTGAAGGCGACTAATACACACTTTTCTGTGGAAATTACGAGGCCTTGTCTCTGAAGATAAGTACACGTCAACGCTGCAGTTTTTTTAACCTTACGCGAACCTGCGGCCAAGTTACTCCTGACGCACAGATGCAGATGTCGTCTGCGTAAATTAACAGACTGAGCGACTGTGGCAGGAATTCCGCCAGCCTAATCAAAACCAGGTTGAAGAAAACCGGGCTCAAAAGGCCACTTTGTGGAACTCCATGGCTGGTGTAGTTGTCCGAAGTCTTCGCATCCAACTAAAAAAAAAAAAGAGTACTTGGCATCGTGATGTACCCATCGCGGTGCCTTAGCCGCTATTGTGTCGCGCTGCTAAGCAAGAGCACGCGAGTTCAAATTCCGGTCGCGGCGGCCGCCTTTCGACGGGGAGCCAAATCCAAAAACGCCCATGTCCCGTGCATTGTGGGCACATTAAAGGTCCCCACGTGTCCAAAATTAATCCGCAGTCCCCCACTAAGGCGTGCCTCATAATTAAATTGTAGTTTTTCGACGTGAAACTGCAAAATTCAATTCGACACCGTAATGCTTTTTTTCGTTAGTATTGAGGTAACCCATATTCTCAGACCGGAGTCGGTGTATGAGTTTTAATAAATGTTTACTAAAAGGAACGGCTTGCCAAAATAGACACATATGGATCAAAGAAGTATACCTGAATTAATGCTTGCTAAAGAAAGGAACAATTTACCAGAGGGACGAAATAATCTTATGAATCCGTGAACGATAAAAAAGGCTGGGATTTGTACCACCGTCAGAAAAAAAGAGAAAGAAACGTTTATTGAAAAAGATTCGATGTAGTAGGGTCGACAGAATGAGGTCTTAGTATGCAACTTAGCTTAATCCATGACACATGCAAAATACATTGTCAGGAATATCCGGCGAGGACATGCGCAGGGGCGCATTCATTTGCGAACGCGTCCTGAAGGTTCTTACGGGCGATGAACTTCTGAAGCGAGCACTTTTCGGCGGAAAACAGCAGACGCAAAATAAAGAGAGAATAGGAATAAAATAGGGTGGTGCAATCTTCGGTGGTCACGGCGTGATTAAGCTACCATTCCGTGCAATTATAAGGACTTACTTGCACACCATGAAGCAATCACTCTAGGTCTTGTGAAAGGCTCATTTGCTTTTATGCCAAAATCACAATGAGTTGGAACAGTCTTGAGAACGCGAAATTAGTGCTCACGATATATAGAGACAAATGGAAAGGAAGCAATGAACGTGTGAAACCACATGTGTCACGGTGGCGAAATTAGCTTTGCGCAGCGTACGCAAAACTTTCCAAGAAAAGAGAGCGCGGTGACATTGGACGAAGTGTTTCGAAAACAGCTTCACTGGAGGTTATTGTCGTGATGTTCCAGCGCGCACTTTCCGTCTTAATTCCTGCAAGTATTGACAAAAATTTTGCGATGCTGACAATGACAATGGCGGAGTTCGTAGAAGTTTTTACAAGGTTTTATAGAATACTTTCTAGGTTGCATAAAATTATGTTCAAATAAGCAGTCTCTTAACATTCAACTTTCTGGAAACACATTAGTATGTGGCGCTTAGTTCGAAGGCACGAGGTTGATTTTAATAATGCATATAATCTAAGAAATTCAATTCATTGGCTTCGGTCGTAACACACGCGGTTTCAAGATCTCCTGGCTGCTTCACATATGCATGTGAGTTGCACCACGAGCTCATTAAGTAAGGAAGTTTCGCTGTGAGCGGAAATTCACATGTAATAACTTGATTGGCAAAGTTATTGCTTTACGTGGCCTTCGTTGTGCTCACCACAACCGTCACCCTGAAAACTTCTCTTCCTTTCTTTTGTTCTTTCTTTGTTCCTTTCCTTCCTTCGTTCTTTCGTTCGTTCGTTCGTTCGATGCCGTCAGTATCGCGGGTTAATAATAATATTTGGGGTTTTACGTGCCAAAACCACTTTCTGATTATGAGGCACGCCGTAGTGGAGGACTCCGGAAATTTTGACCACCTGGGGTTCTTTAACGTGCACCTAAATCTAAGCACACGGGTGTTTTCGCATTTCGCCCCCATCGAAATGCGGCCGCCGTGGCCGGGATTCGATCCCGCGACCTCGTGCTCAGCAGCCCAACACCATAGCCACTGAGCAACCACGGCGGGTGTATCGCGGGTTCGTGCCACTGTCACTAGGCTCCCTTCGTGATTTTTAATTAATCCGCAGCTCTTTAATGAGGAACTGCGATAATTTACGTCGTCTGCGGCCCAGCTCATTTCGCGGATGGAGAAACGCGTACGTCCATTGCGACACCGCGGCAAATTATCGACTCCGTTTTGCACACTCAAAAACAGCACGCTCCCATTCCAATTAATCACGCAAAGCCTAGCAGGGAAGCGTACGGCGTCGGTGGTTGAGTAGCCCTATATAGACGCCATCAAAGCAGAGCGAGCCACTTCAATGAGGCTGTGACGAGATGTCGCTGGGGAGTACAAAACAGCACAAACACCATCGGCTGCTCGCGCGATTAATTAACGTACCGAACGAGCAAAAGGGCGCGCTGTTCCGTTTGTGGCGGACGGGTTGTTGATGCTTCCTCTCGCCTCCCCTCACCTTTTTTTTTCTTGTCATGCAGGCTGTATGTAATACCGACCACAGAGTAATCGCGGGTTTGTTATTGCTGTCGTTAGGCGGGTAGTAACCAGGAAACCTAAACAAAGCGCTAGATTCATTAGCAGAAAACACAAACACACCCGTGGATAGCCATTGATCGCCTCCCGCTTATGCGGTAATCACACTCTGAACAGGGTATAGCGTGAATAAAGGTGAGTCTTTTTGGTATGCTTATAGGTGGGCGGCGCTCTTGTCCGTAAATAAGGGTAAGGACCATGCGGACTTGTGTGTTTTGATCATATTTTTATATATCTGATGGTAACATCGACGTTAATAAAATTTGTAGCCGTCAGTTTACTCTTACCTTCAACGCAATGCGTCATGTTGTACAAGCTGCAACATGAGAAACAGCGCTGCAATTGCACAACATTTGATCCTGTAAGCTTACTTCGCTTGATATAAGCTTTAGAGAGAGAGAGCAAGGCGAGGAAAGGCAGGGAGGTCTACCAGGCGAGCGTCCGGTTGCTATCCTACACAGAGGGTAAGGAAATCGGGAAATAGAAAAATTTCCATTATAGTTAAGGCCGCATATTACTATTACTTATTGAAAGTTATTATTGTTGTGTTCATATTTTGGTCAAAGCTAATAACGAGAAATTATTTTTTTGAAAATGCGTGGAACGGTTCTTTATTAAATAAGTCAGACAAAGACAGTGAAATAAGTGTTCGATGGTCAGGCCATGTGCTTTCGTCACTGTATGTGTCAAGAAATTTGCGCGTCTAAGTGGCAGCGCATCCTTGTAGCTGCGTGTCTGAGCACTGGGTTATGCCAAATTAGTAACCGTCGGAGTACACTGATGGTGCCGCATTTACAAACTCGTTATCAAAGTGTTTTCTGAGAAGACGCGCGCAGCATATCTTTTAATAAAGCGAATTTATTTGCAGGTGCGCATTTTATTTGTCCCACGTTGTTCGCACCGTTTTAATATGTTGCCAAAGAAGGAAGAGTCAGGACTTGTCGCCTTCGTTGAACACAACATGCGTGTAGAATAAGCGCTGCAAGTTAGCTGCGTCTCGAAAACGATGCCCATATGCGCATTTGTCTATAGATGATTCTAGAAGCCCAATATTATTCACGGAAAAAACACAAGAAAGTGTGGGGCCACGACGATAAGGATGTTCGCCATCTACTCCTCGAATGCGCCATATATGCGATGCAAGGACGGCAGCTAGAGCAAGAGCTACACTCCACTGATCCTCACCGGCCTTTCTCACTCGCAAGATTGCTGGGCCCATGGCCATCGAAAATAGCACAGCGAAATGCATTGAACGTACTCGAGCATTTTACGAAGAAATAGGCATCCCTAACAAGTACTAGCTGCTGCACTGAATAATCACACGATGCTACTATAACTTGCTCCTATTATTTTTAAATATCAGTGTTGGTATATTACGTGCTATACGTATTTTTGTATTCTGCTTATATGCTCACGTCAATCTACATCACGGGGCTTTGTGTGTGTTTGTGACTGTTTACAAAGTCATTGTGGTGCAAATTACATTTGACTTTCATATTGTTATGTTAACGGGTGTATATGACTGTGTACTGTGGAATTCTGACGCTATAAAGTGATTTTTTGCCACCTAATGACGACAATCAATATATATGCCTAAACGTGAGGAGAAGGAATTTGACATTTACTTTTGTGAGCGCCTACCTGTCTCCGTCAAGTTGATTTGAAAACATAAGACTACGAAACATCCTTTCCTCAACTCCAAACCGCTGGGTGATTATTGGAGATTTCAACGCCCATCATACACTCTGGGGAAGGTCGAAGATCAACGCGAGAGGCAGAGCTCTGGTATCTTTCGCCTCCATTAATGAACTTTGGCTGCTGAATGATGGAATTCTTACGTTTCTTCGTGGCGCACCATACAGCAGCTGCCTTGACTTGGCTTTTGTCTCACGAAGCCTTGTGAGACGTGCTGGGTGGTCTCCGGACATAGAGACGCACGTAAGCGACCATATCCCCACGTACGTCAAGATCAGAGGATTGTCCCCGTCCAAAATACGGGATACGATCCAAAGAGTGGACTGGTCTAAATTTCAGTCTATCATGGAAGAACACTGCGACGCCAATCCATCTTTCGACTTAGAAGAGGCAATCAAGGGCGCGGTGCAGGACGCTATGCGTACTCTCACATGCTCTTCGAAACTGACGAAATTTGATGTGGAACTAGAACGACTTCGAGCGATCCGACGATGTGCTGAACGAAGATACCGACGTACGAAGACAATGGACGATTTGCAGACCACCAAACGCACGCAAAAAAAAAAAAAGAGATCCAGCGCCGGTTAGATAAGCTCGAATCGCAACGTTGGACTGGCTTCTGTGAGTCGCTAGATTCAGGCAAGCTTTTATTGCAACTATGGAGAACGGTGCGCGGTCTTCGTATACTATCCGTACAGCGGTTCCCATTCAAGGCTCTGGCCCTCTCTCAAAAGAGATCGGAGATTACCGTAGCATAGGATTTCTGCGCCAGATTATCCGGCCAACTCACAGCTACCAACATTCCGTCGCCTTCGAGTAGTTGTCCTCCACCACGTGATCACCGCACTGACCTACCATTCTCAATCCACGAACTTAATGCAGCATTAGCTTTGTGTGGCCGTACATCAGCGCCAGGACCTGATGGAATTGCCTACCGAGCACTGTGTCACCTGGGGGAGCGAGCGAGAGGTGTTCTCTTTGTGTTGTGCAATGAATCTTGGAGAGATGGCACGCTACCAACAAGCTGGAAGACAAGTCGCCTCCACTGCTGAAGCCTGGCAAGTCGCCGTTGGAACTCTCATCATATTACCCGATCGCTTTGGCAAGCTGTGTGGGAAAAGTATTGAAGAGGATGGTCCTATGCCTCCTGGAGTGGTACTTGGAGTACCACAACACCTATCCGGATGTCATGGCGGGCTTTCGACGTAGTCGATCATCGATCGATAACGTCGTAGACCTGGTCACCTACACTCACCATGAGAAATGCCGTAAGCGTCTCTGCGCTTCATTATTCCTCGACGTCAAAGGGGCATATGGCAACGTTACGCATGAAGCCATCCTCTCTGCTCTCGCAGAGGTAAGGGGTAGGAGTAGGTGGTCGGATGTTTCAATGGATACGAAGCTATCTCTCTATGCGATCCTTTTTTGTAAGCAGCTAGAAAGGCATACTTCTCTACATTAGAGCTACCGCGGCGTCCCTCAGGGCGGCATACTTAGCCCTTTGTTATTTAATCTAACCCTAATTGCTCTGCTTGAGCACGTGCCAACAATAGTCAGGCGATCAATGTACGCGGATGACATCTGTATATGGACGTCTGCAGTAACACACCTATAGTTGCGAGCGAGAATTCAGAAAGCCGCCACCCAAACTGCTATCTACCTCCGTAATCGAGGCCAGGAAATTTCCTCCGAAAAATGCGCACTAGTGCCATTTACGCGCGAACACATGACAGACTACAGCGTAATGATAAGTGGCGAAACAATAATACGTGTTCGATAGTACAAGTTTCTAGGTGTCAAAATCGACAGGGACTTGTCATGGAGCCCTCACGTACCATACGTGAAAAAACGGTTGACAGGCACCTGCCACCTGTTGGAGTTTTTCACTAGCAAGACCTGGGGAATGTCGACAAGTGCCATGTTACAACTGTACAGGGTGATTTTTCTCGGCTTTCTGCGATACAGCTTGCCAGCCATAAATAATGCAGGTAAAACGAATCTACGCACAATACAAAGTCTTCAGGCCCAAGCGCTCCGGATCTGTCAAGGCCTGCCTCAGAGTGTATCAACAGCGGCTACGATAGAAATGGCTAGAGACCACTCTGGGAAGACCTACATTGAAATTGAAGTGCTCAGGACCCATATAAGGCATCTAACCAGGACTCCTCGTCACCTCTTAGCCTCTCTACCAGCGGACAGACCTCGCACATCTTTCAGCCAAACAATTACTGCACATGACGAATCATTGCCAACTTGTTTCACTCTGGCTGCGAGACCCTCTGTTCCTCCATGGTGCCTCGCTCAGCCAAAAATCAATCTCACAATACCTGGCATCGCGAAAAAAGCTAATCTATCATAACCAGCCCTTGAACAGCTCACGCTACTATTTCTGTACGAGAACTACCCTGATTATACGCATATCTACAGTGATGAATCTGTCCTGCCGAACAGCTCCGTGGCGGCAGTCGTGATACCAGCAAAAGTTACAACAGTCAAATTCAAGACGACTCACGCGACAACATCAACGGCAGCAGAGCTCGCAGTGGTCTTTACTGCCCTTCAATACATTGGTGATGGACCGTCACACAAATGAACGGTATTCTACGATTCGAAGGCAGCACTGCAGTCTCTACTGTCACCTTTGCGACGCGGACCACACGAACAGCTAATATTTCACATTACAGATACGTTACACCATATAAGTGAAGCAGGCCATGAAATAACCTTCCAGTGTCTTCCAAATAACTGCGGGATTATCGGCAATGAACGGGCCGATCAAGCTGCCCGCTCAGCCCATATTGAGGAGCACCACGTACCAATTCCACTTTCTAGAATTGACGCATAACAGAAGCTCCGCCTGCTTGCTCGGCAGTGCACCGCATCGCAATGGAATGAGCCACATTTAAGAAATACTCTACTGTACTCCCTCGATCCGACATTAAGTATTCGAGCGCCATCGCAGCTTCGCCGTGGAGACGACACGCTTTTGTATCGACGGTGGTTTAGCGTTGCCTTTACAAAGCCTATGTATTCCGCATAGGGATGACTGACAACGCAAACTGTAACCACTGCGGCCATGAATAATCGACTGACCATATTTTGTGCACCTGCCTGCAGTACAGTTCACAGAGGGAATGCGTACTCTCCGAACTTGACCAGCTGGACGACCAACCGCTATCAGAAAAAAGAATGTTATGCCATCGAAAGGACCTAACGTCACAGAAGAAGGCTGTGCAAGTACTATTGCGCTTTCTGCCATCTACCGGCCTTCGTGAACGTCTTTAACTGGAACGCCTTTTGTGTGTGCGTGTTCATGTGCGTGTTTTTTAACGCTTTCTTCTCTGTCCTCTTTTTAACCCTATCTCCCATCCCCAGAGTACGGTAGCAGACCGAAGACTGATATCTGGTTAACCTCCCTGCCTTTCATCTATCTATCTATCTATCTATCTATCTATCTATCTATCTATCTATCTATCTATCTATCTATCTATCTATCTATCTATCTATCTATCTATCTATCTATCTATCTATCTATCTATCTATCTATCTATCTATCTATCTATCTATCTATCTATCTATCTATCTATCTATCTATCTATCTATCTATCTATCTATCTATCTTTTTTTTCTTACATATTAGTTTTATACTGTTGTTTCCGATATGAGAAAAGGAGTAGCCGTCACCATTCAGTTCAGTTCAGTTTATTTTCCTTAAAGACCCCCGATTGCAGGGGTATTACATAAGGGGTGGGTACAAGATTCGAATTAACACTAGTTCAAGTAAAGTTCAAGTTCAAGCACGCATATATATACACATACATAGTATACATAATCAAGTATATTCACACATGTATTTACACATATCAAAGCCTATATATGTAGACCAACATACACGTATGTAAATACTAACCACACACAGATAAGGTTACTACGTCTCTTTCTTTTATTTTCATTTCAATAAAAACAAAGTATGAGCCATGTTGGAGTTTGAGCAGTGTGCACACGTTTTGAGACCTCCGTATTTAGTTGCCGCATCGCACAAAAGATGTCCTGTAGCAGTCGCGTTCCTCACAACTCACTGGTGCTATGCAGTGATGCATAAGAACACGTATACGCGAGAGAGCCGCTCATTTGCACAGGCGAGCCAACACCTCTCTTTCTAGTGCTGCCTAGTACAGTGACAAGATTTTTCTCTCTTTTCTTTCGTTAGAAACACCGACAATCATTGTTCTCTTCGAATTTGGAACCATTGTGGGCTGCCTCTGCAAAGACCGTCATTATTAATATTTCTACGCGAACACTATGCGTACAGGCCCTTAAAGAAATGGGGGATCCTTCTTTCTAATCGCTGCTCGTCCGGCTGTAAGATATTGATAGATTTTCCACTAAATTGAAGGATATAGCTGCACTGCTTGGAACACACACTCAGGAGCCAATCCATCGTTCTATAAATGCTGCTGCAAGGCGTCGGTCTATAACTAGCTCTATCTCTCTCGAGTTTAACGCGTCATTAATTTCATTCGGGCGCTATAGCTGCGAGACTGATAGCGTAGTATTGGTGTCATAATTCGTGTGAGTTCAGACGGGGCAATGCTGGCCCCGTCGACGCCATTACGGCTCGGCCGATGACCCTCTGACGTTCGGAGGGATTTACTAGCTTGGCGCGTGGCGACATACGCCTTGGCCGAAGTCATTTGTGCTCTCCGAGTCCTGCTGGTTATTTACGATGCTTGATATGGGGCTTTCCTGCGGTGGATTATAGGACGCGTTCATCGAATATTCGCAGCTTCTCGTTGCCATCTTGACGATGCTGTCCGAGAGCACTGTCAGCGGAAAAAAAAAAAAGGAAAAATACAAGCTGCTTGAGGAAGGAAATTTTAAAGCCTAATGAGAAGATTATGTACAAAAAAAGAACTGTGAAGCTGTTTGCGCGACACAAATGAGTAGTGGAGGTGAGTACCTTGCACATCATTGAATTTAAACTAGTACATCTGTAAAAACGGCGTTGGTCGACTCAGTTTATCTATTGAAGGAATACATTTGTTCTCTTTAGCAACCGGCCATAGTAGTGGCCCAAAATTTTCAGATAATTATGAGACGTCGTAACCGCTGGGTTCTGTGAGAATGAGTGCCAATAACAGCCGGATTTAAAATGCCACAGGATTCGGTCAGGGAAAATGATGTAACTCAATGTGACTGTTTTTCAATAAGGTTGACTAGAAAGAGGCCGACACTGCTTCGTTTTTACAAACTACATACCACTCTCACAAACAAAATGAAAAGAAAGCATAATATGCCTCTCACTCCTCTGCTGCATCACTCTCTTACCGCCACAACGGCAAGATAGTTGCCCATAAATAAACGCACATTGAGGAGCTTTCATCAAGCGCTCGATTGCAACCGCTCTAGTCCTGGCTCAGTGCGCCAAGCGCAAGGCTTCTTCGAACGTACCGCCGAAAGCCATCTGCTTCTGCTATGTCGTCAATTGGCAAGGCGGTGTTGCGGTTGTTTACGATCTGTGGTGGCTACGGGCGGGGTGCTTTCTGACTTTTTGATCTTTGTCATGCTCTAGACCCTCGCCTAATGCACCCGCTCTGGACACGAGAACTCCCGGAGAAGTCGTCGAGCCGTCGAGGGCGATGAACTCCCCTAGTGCTAGCCGCCAAACGTCGAAGTCTCCTCTTGTCGGACACTTGTAGAACCTTCGCCCGCGACCTATGCCCAAGGGAAGCAGGCCTGTCGCAAGAAAATCGAACGGAAAGTGGAACAAAATTGTGGACGCCGGAGGCAGCATCTGAGAACCGGGCGTGTTTGTTTGGCGCTGCTGTACCAGTCGGCCCCTATGGTGTCGTGTGCAATGCGCGCCACGGCAGAACCGCAGGTTCGGCTTTTTAACGAAGCTTGATTAACCGTGCGAGTGATCGTAAAAAACGGAAGTAAGATAAACGGAAGCTGTTCGCCGAGGCGACGGCTGCGGCGTGGGACGCGTGAGGTTTTTACTGCTTGCGTAATGGCAGATACGGCGTTGTAAAAAAAAAAAAAAAAAAAGCCGTAAATGGGCTGGAAAGAGCTTACAGACCCTGTCGAAGTGCTAGGTCAGTGGACTCCAGTGCTAAAGCGCTTCGCAAGCATACCAGGAGCGCTCGCTACCGGTATACAGGCTTATAGAATGAGTGGTGATGCGAAGGCTCACAATAGACTAATATAGTCCCGTTTGAAGAACGAAAGCATTGGTATACTAGAGGAGGGTTGGGGGGGAAGTGGCCGGGGGTAGTTACAACTTTTCTCTAGCTGCTTTTTCTCTATTATAAAAGAAAGCATGCTCCACATGGCCATGTATCCATAATCTGATCCGATATCATGATATGGACTCTTGTATATGTAAATCAGTACCTTGTCATATAAACCCATTTGGGATTACGGTATACCAGGTGTATGCGCCTTCTTCAAAAGAGTTAGAGATCTTATCAAAGCACCCAAGTTGTCACCACCGGTTCGCGCTGTAACAAAGCTCTTTCTGAAACCGGTCATCGGGGCTGTACCAGACTTGCTTCAATAACAATTTGAGGAATGCGTACTGCCGTCGCCCTTTCGCTGACGCTCTTGGAGGACGGATACAACGGTGGACAAATAGAAGGCACCCAGGAAAGGAGTACACCGCTGTCGCGTTCAACGGGGGATCACCAGTGATGGGAAAGTGTGCCTGTTATTGTTTCACTGTCCACATTCGCTATTGTCTCGCAAGAAAATGCGAACTTACAAAAGTAGATCGCCGATCCCCACCACAAGAAAAACAAACTGTCATACTTTATATTCCATTCGTGATAGTGATACGCTGCCCCTTTCAAGCCCTTTTCGAGTTTCATTACTAGTAAGTAATAAAAACCCAATCTGAAAGGTATTATCTGCGCCAAAATAAAAAAAAAAAGAAGACCTATTTCAAGTGTAACTTGAAGTGCCAATTTGAAATAATTTTAACCGACATAAGTGATGATGCTGTGTCCTGTCACGAATATTTCGAGCGGAACTAGTAGCTTTAGGCTGCTGCTTTCTTTAGTATACTAACCGTGACTTTCCCTTCTCAGCTTTCACGAGTAATCAAAGGAGAATGTACTGTTTTCTTTTTTTCTGGAAGGATGACGATGAGGTGTCTCGTTAGAACCCAGCACATAGTCCAGTGCGTCGCACTTTGCAAGCACATGCTTGCAGACAAGCCAATCTCTAAGTACCAGAATGATGCTCCCGCTAAAAGACGGAGAGCGCAAAAAGGCACCTTATGGCTAGGCGGAGGTTCGTGAAACCTCCGCGTGGCATTTAGTTTGATGTTTAGCTACCACTAACGTCAGCGTAGAGATCTAAGTACATATACAGAGAGCAGGAACTTATGAGCTTGAATGCGGAAGCGCTGCAGCTGCGCGAGATGCCTGCACGGAATGACTCTGGCCATAAGTGAGCGAGGCCATTTATTGCCGCTGTCCAAAGTAACGGCGGCCAGTGGCTGGTCAACGAACTCTTTGCATCGTCTAAAGAGGAACATTTTTAAGAGAGGAAATGGGCGTGCGACTTGCTAGGGGAAATGAGGGAAATAAACAAGTGCACAAGCATCGGAATAATAACTAAACGTAAACTAAAGAGAAACAATACATCAGTTTAGGATGATGATGTATTTTTTCATGGTAATAAAATAGTTATTAGAAGAAAAAAAATAATGAAGTTCACAGTTCACTTTCTTTTTAATTTCCCGCTGATAGACCTGGGCCGCTGCGTCAGTGTGATGTCACAGATTTCAAAGCTATTTTTCTTCTATGATTGGGCGATATTGTGGCTCTGCAAAAGTTCTTGAAGCTCGCGAAGTTCGGTCTCCGGCTTTCGTAGAATACAACGCAGTCAATCTTTAGCGATAGAAAATTAACGAGTCCGCATCAGACGCCGTCAAAATTTATGACGTATGGTTGAGCGGGCGCGAAAACTTCAACGTGGCGTCGTCAACCGTCTTCCGTTTCTTGCTTCTTTTTTTAACTTACCAAGCCTCCTCTCTCGGTAAGAGGTTCTTTTTCTGGTCTTAGAAGGGTAATTTATTAACAAAGCTCGAAAAATGTTTCTCTTTAATGCCTCTCGAAGGGTTCATGTAAATATAACTCTCTGTCATAGGATCCTTGTCTTTGTGATTGTACTCTTGTTTGTCGCTCCTTTTTATTTACCTGTTTCTTAAACTTATTTTCTTGTTTATCTTTTCTTGCTGTACAAAAGATAGACGTTCAATAGTTGAAGCACTGTCTTCCCCAACCTCTCTACAGCAGCCGATTTATAACGCAACAGGTGGAGCACTAACATAAATTTCTAGCCACAGTGTGCTTACTTCCACGCTTCCCTAATCACGTTCAAGACGGCTTAGTATAGAAAGACTGCATCTCTGAGTTTGTCCCAGGCGTGCCTACGAGCGACTTCTGTAGAGAACGTCAACGCCTTCTCAGTCGTTTCTGCCACACTCGCTTAGGCGTGTCGTAGCTTTGACCCCGGCCTGTCAGGCATAAGTGAACGAATGTTTGGGGTTGGCTCTCGCTCAATCGCGGCTTGAATGTGAAAATAAGTGCCGCGGGACAAGCTTATATTTTGCAATGCGCGGTAACTTACTCGTGAAGGAAACAACAGTATGCCAAAACCACGCCTTCGCAAATTCTGTCGTGTCGTGTTACGTCGAATACGACGCAACGCGATAGATATGAAAACTCATGGAGACCAGTGCAAGTTTCATTATTTTGCCGCAGAATTTCTAAGTAGGCTTGTGCTTCGAATAAGCAGCAAATTGCGATGCCGCTCACATCGACTCGTATGCACCCGTTTCTCCGTATTTTGATTTTACAAGTCGTCCTCTTGCAGTGCGTCAGAAGGCCCGAGAACTGAACTATGCACCCCCCCCCCCCCCCCACCCTCCCTGCTATTCTTAGTCTCAAGGAACATAATCGCTGGTTTTAGGCGGCCACACGTAGAATCGTCAGTGGTGGACAAATATTCTTGAATTCCGCATCAAGGGCATGTTTATGAATAACACGCTATTTTTAGCATTCAACTGTGCAGCTTTCGTGAAACGGCACAACATACCGCATGTTGCTTTGTTAACAAAACATACGATATTGCAGTAAATTTACTGTATTGAATATCTGCACCGCTGTTCCAAGTGGTGACCAAGCAGATAGGAACACATATACACACGCACACACACGTGCATATGCAGCGTATACATACTTAGGAGAGTGTGGGTGTAGGCCAGTTGGTGAATCATGATTTGGGAAGTTACCGCAAAGGACACACGGGACGAAGAAGGAGACAACACGAAGCGGTACTGATTGAATGAAACGAACACCGACCTTCTATAGATCAGAAACACTTGTGCAGGTAGCAGTTGCGTACAAATAAGCAGTTTTTCTTCTTCTTTGAAATGTCTCTGATTCATAGGCTTTCTTTACCCAATGCTAAAAAGCAATTATAAAAAGAGTTTTCTTCCCGACGAACGACGGCACTTTCTTGTTTCTTTCCCTCAAATGAACAGATACCGAAAATTTTCTGAGATTAATTGATGCTCTGATCGCAAAAGGAAACGCAATGAGAAAGCTGTTAGGCTGAAAATTTGTTTCCACGTGTACGCCTCCTCTCTCCCTTTTAGAATGTTCCTATAGCCTCCAGTTGCAGTGTTCGCACCGATTTCCAATTTAACATCCCTGTCTTCTCTATTTAGTTCCTCCTCCTCCTCCTCCTCCTCCTCCTCCTCCTCCTCCTCCTCCTCCTCCTCCTCCGATTTGAATCGTGCGCTCTTCAACAGTTCCTGAAAACAGGCACGTCGTTTCGTGCAGCTGTCTTCTCCTATAATGACGGACGGCAGACACACGCACACACGCACACACACAGTCGTGCCGCTCGTTAACGAGAATTTCTAGCTCGCGGACAACGACATTCTCGGGCTCTGCTCTACCAGCGGAGCGTTCTCTAGGCTTTGTTTCGTTGTTACGGCTCACGTTTTCCTGCTCCAGTTGTTTCTCCGTACTTTCGTTGCTCCGAAGCAACCACGAGGGAAGGCGACTGACTGCATCGACTGAATCCGTCACTCGGAAGAGCTCAGAAGCAGACGAGTGCATCGACCTTGTTCGGCGACCATTGGGAGAAGATAAAAGACGGCATCGCGGCGCGTCAGAGCCTGCCTTATGCTCTGGGGATCGTCCTGCGGTGCATGTGGCGGAGTTTCTTTCGGTAGTGGTGGTAGCTGCAGGAACAGCAGTTTCATGGGCGGCAGCTTCACGAATGTGCGACAGTCGATGTCCAAGCCCAAATCGAAGAACCAAGGGTGGTGAAGAAACATAAGGTATCTGGGAGGACACCGAGCGAGCCACCATAAGGGCAGTGAAAAACAAATCTTAAGAACGAATTGAGCAAGACTTAGCTCCACCCGTCCCTAGGGTTCGCTGTCTGGCGGGTTATTAGGGAAACGTTGACGGTCCTTGCTTGCCTCACTATGTATTCTGTCGCGGCGGGCAGGAAAGTGCTTGGACGGACCGTGCAGCTATTTTTCCCTGGTTTTGGCAGTGTTTGTCTACGTTCTAAAACGGCAGGCCTCCCTCAGGACTACTTCGATGTCGCTTCACGCATGCTTTCCATCTCGTAGTTGGGATGGAATGAGTGTGCTCCTTTCGACCGGGAAACTGTGGGACACTCTCCGGCATGGTCGAAGGAAAAAAAAACAAGAGGGAGCGTCACGTAACAATCTTGAGGCCGAGTAATAAAATTTAGAGGACTGGGATGGCGGGAAATAGACCCTCAAATGACAGGCAAGCGGTAGATTTAGTTGGCTCCCTTTGGCTAAAGATGTTGCGGGGGTTTCAGAATAAGAGCACATAGTCGGCGTGGCATTGACATAGTCGGCGTGGCAAGTGAAGGAATTCGAGCTTGTGAAGCAGTTGAGTCTGTGTTATGTGAGTGAACTAAAGCACCGTATCACCACACATTACGTTGACGTGGCTCGCCACAGACAGGCACCGAGGCTGTAGCGAGCGAAGGCGTCGGGGAACCGGCATTGTGCTTAGCAACCCGCGAGGACTCCCTCAAGGACGACTGATTGCGTTTATGGGCGGTTTCAGGGAAACGAGGGAACCCGTCGCACTGCAAACGTGTGAGGGCAATCAAGCCACCCTTTCGACGGTGATTCGTCGGGTTTGGAGATGTATTCCGGGAAACAATGACGCTTTTCGCCCCCGCAAACATCCGCAGGCGATCAAGTGAGCGTACAGGGCCCGCAGCCACTGCCTTCTCGTGGGAAAAAATTCGTCCTTTCTTGTGCCCGAGGACGGACTGGCGTGCCGGGGACCCCGAAAATATTTGACGTCATGCTGGCCCATTTTTAAGGCCGACAGTTTCAGTTCGCATAGTCGTACTGCTCAATGTATTCAGCCAATCAGTAGACAGGCGAGAACTCAGCAGGCGCGTCTCAACAGCGTAATAACGGCGTACCACAGTATCTCACAAAAGAAGGCACGTAAATCGGAAGGAAATGCGATGAATTCGGCGTTCAGAGCTCAGGCTAATGGCATTCTTTTTTTCTCTCACAACAAAAGCTGCACAGCAGAACCTTTACTAAGCGGACACACGACAAAAAAGTACCCCACAAAACATCTCGTCTCTTCCTAGTTGCCAGACAGCGGGACAAACATTTGAAAGAAAATGCGCACCGCAGTTTAAATAGCGTAAGAGCTGATTTAACGAAACTAGTAATAGACCACGCTCGCGCATTCTGGACGGATTTCGAGGCGTGAGCGCTGGCTACTCCACTAACCGCGCTGGAAAGCGCAAGTGACGCTTTGAAAATTTTGCCGTCATGGGGTCAGGCACCCAAGTGTTTCTCCACGTTTCAAGGCAACGCATTTGAAGCAAACAACGACGTTGCGCGGTAGCAGAAAACCGCCACTCCCTACGTGCCTCGATGCCTGTGACCGCAGGCGGCGCTAAAGGTTACCGCGTGCCAAACAATCTCCAATGGTCCGGCCATGGGTCCGGCAACCATGTGGGCTTATTCCTACCCAAAAATCACCGCGCGCAAGGCCCCGGAGAGCGGGAGGGAGGGGGGGGGGCGTTAGAGGAGGTTCGCTTGCCGAGGCTAGTGGAATCACGTGACGCTCTCTCCTGGTATTTTCGTTCCTCCATGAACCTGCGGGCAACAGCATCACGTGTGTGGGGGCTCCAGCAGGGGGAACTGAATGCGTGCCGTCCGAGGGCGGATGCGTTGCCTTTAGCGAAGCGAGTATGGCTCCGCGGAGAGAGCGCGTACGAGTACTCAAAGGATCAGGAATTGCCGTGACTTTCGAATACTTTCCTGCGAGAACTTTTCGCTGTCCTTCAAACTAGGCTGGCATGGTTTGAGTACCAGTTGAAATGTAGACTGCGACATTCCCCATTTGAGATGTAGGATTCAATATTACCATACCTCTCGATATGCCCGAGGCGCATATAACCAACACTGCCGCTCCCCGAGTATTGCGTTTAAAGCAGGGCAAGAAGCCTGCAAATTAGCTTCAGCAAAAAGGAAAAAAAACGAAGTAAAGGAAAAGCGAGAGAGAAAAACAGGCGAAAAAGAAGAGACAGCCATAAAAAAAATATGTAGCAGATCCCCACGTACAGTGCGAGTCGATGTATTGCGACGCAAGTTATAGTTAGCTGGTCATCAAGCACTGTTTGGTCTTCTGCAAAGTGTTACCAGACGGACGCGCACGTTTGTGTGAGGCGAGAAAATAGGTATGCCTGACGCGAGCGCGTATGCGTTACGACACTTGATGGCGATAGTATAAGGGCGATAGCGTGATGACGGCTGGCTTGTTGTACGTCTGCAATGAAACGTTATGGCGTTGTTCCGAACAGGATGCAGCTTTGATCTCGTGTGATGTTCATGTTTATGCAGTACGCCGCTCACAAGTTCGTCCACATTAAAAGCACGAAATTTAGCGGGTGCACAGGCGGAGGTATCGAAGCAGCGATGTGACGAGGACTAAGGCGGTATATGACGCTTGTTGAGGGAAGAAAAGTGATGAGAGGTGTATGAGCCACATATATCTCAATATATTTAAGCATTCTGGTGCCGCTTGAGTAATGATGACCCGTACCTCACCCGCAGCATCGTTCATAGATAAGACCATACCTAGTGGCAAACGCCCAGTGGTCCAAGGTGGAGGTAGTCCAAGTATTATAAATTTGTTACACTATAACGAAGTCTGTTTGCTTTCGAAATACCTGAAATGCAACATATTATGTGCACGTTATAGATCTCGTGATATGACATTTGATTACGCACAGAAGAAAGAACTTTGCTGGTGACACATTGATGCTGTATAAGCCGGAGCATCCGGTGGCACATATAGGAGAGTGGTGTAGCTCAAATATTAAAAATTGACGAAGATGTGGACTGTCGCGCGTTATTCTATTAACAGTTCGATGTGCATTGGACATGGCTACATTAGGTGATTTATGGTTTCAGTGCGCATAAGAGAGATGATCTGACACACTAGTTAGTATAGGTCGGTTCGACGACACTGCTCGGGTCACCGTATACGAAAAAATTCAAGGACCGGGCAAAATAATGCTTCGCCATATTGAAAAAAAAAAAGACATATTGGCCTGTATTTATATTTAAGTTCGGAAAACACAAGAACTAGGCTTTCATGTGCCACTGCTAATGTAGAGTCCAACGAGGCACTAACTGGCATGTGAACTGCGACTCCAGGCTGGAAACTGAGGAGATGGCGTCCGCTTGTCATTCGTGGCCAGGATGACCTTGGGAGTTTCACACACACCTGAATGCCATCTTGTCATGTGAACATAATAAAATACGCGCTGCCATCAGATATAAAAGCGTCTACCGGAGCTATTGCTAGTAAGCGGGACGCGTCTGACGAAGTAACTCCACCGATGACTCTTAGCTAACGACAGAGACGGCGCTGACCGGCAGTCAATCGGCAAGTTCTCTAGGAATGCAATAAAGAAGGAAAAAAATTTCGAAATGGCTTAGCTCGACTATGCCAGTATATACGTAGCGAAAGCTAAGGCATAGGATGGTTAGCCTTGGTTAATCTTGATTACAAGTCCAGGTTAGTCTGGTTGTCTAGCTATGTTGCGGCGTTTAGCCAGCCGTTCGGCGCGCTGTTCGTCTGTTTCCTGGGCGATTCGTTTCCTCTTCATCTCGTTCCGATGTCGATTCCAGGCCTCCTCCTCCTTATCAGAATTGTCGCCGTCCATACTGCCGCCTCAACTGTGGTTGCGGCGAACGCAGCTCTCCTTTTCAATCCCCCGACATGTTATCAGGCATGCGACGCTGCTGGCGAAGCGAGCGGAGACGAGCGCAACGACGAGGAACGTGGTGTGAATCCATACCAAACGGCGGAAGAGGAAAGGCGCGGCGCTGCGCAGTGGCGGAACATCAGTGGCTCGGTGCTACTAGTGGTGCATGCGCAGTGGTGACTAGGGAGCGAGAGAGAGAGAGAGAGAGAGAGAGAGAGAGAATTATCCGCGGTTAGGCGCGCGTTGCGACGTCATGTGCCTCCTCGGAGCACCGCCACGGCGAAATCGCAAGTTCGGGCCAGTAAAGCCTTGGCTTTAAAATACTTTGAATAAATTCTGCTGCAAAGAAAAAAGGACAATTTAATAGATCTTGCCACGTGTCAGGCATTGTTAAACCTAGAGGCCGGCTATCCCAGTCATCAAAAAATAAACTCCAGTCAGAATGGAAGTTATGAAATAAAGAAAATAAACAAAAACAAGGAAAATATAGTATAATTTAACTAAAGCGTAACCTGTTAAAGAATATACGGCACACTGTATCAGTGATATGCGAGTATCCAGTCAAAGTTGAGTGTTACAAAAACAGTCTCGTCTGCACAGTCACTTGGTGTTGATGATGAAACTGGTGTTTTGTGGCGCAAGGGCCAAGTATGGCCAAAGAGCGCCTAGGCTAGTGTTAATGAGTTGGTAATGTAGTGATGAATTACGAGATGTAGACGTGGCATGATTGTATAGGTGCCCTAAAAGCAGTTGTTATAAAGCGCGTAATATGTTTCTGTCATAAGATTATGGCAATGGCTAATGAAGTGCCCCCATGAATACGAAAGAGACATTGAGTGCACAGTTACATTGCATACACAGTAAATAATAAAGCGCATGCAAGTAGTGCACGTATACATAAACGTTTACGAAGTCGCGTTCTGTGTTTCCCTTTGTGTGTGGCATAGAAGGTGCTTGCGGCTAAGGAGAGGGATGCTTGGTATGCTATAGTAAGGAGCCACGGAGATATCTTATACGACTGGCATTCATCTCAACATCGTTGTCGCTGCATCTTGCTCACTTCATTGTTCCTCAAATGGCATCAATTATAATATTCTTGGCTACGTCGCGCGGGCAACATTTAAAGGGCCATGCAGAAAATAAACGTTTCGTACAAGCAGTTGAGCATAGCTACAACAGCTGAACAAGCAGCAGCAGCTGCTGCTGCTGCTGCGGCTGTTGCTTCCAATATAAATGAATTTGGACGGCATTACCGTTTCGGGAAGATAGGAACGTGGAAAAAAGTCTTATAAAAGAACCCTAGGGAGCGTAAGAGGGCAGGAAAGAGATGGCTGCCGGACCCGGGCGTTCATTATTGCCGCCGCACAGACCTCTGCGGCCACGGGGGATTGTGTTTCTCGCACCGCATGGGCCCGTTCGGAAGGCTGAGTGCGACGGAAACTGAGTTACATATAAAGAAAAAAAAGAAGAGAGAGAGAGAGAGAGAGAGAGAGAGAGAGAGAGAGAGAGTTATAATCTGCTTTTCTCTCTCCCTTTTAATAGCGTGCAGCTCGCAGACACAAAGCGAGTGAGCGAGCGCGATTGATCTTCCGTAACGTTAGAGTACGGAGACAGGTTTTGGAAATAGACGGTGGCATTGGGAGTTCAGTGCAGGAAGCATAATTATAAATATCAAGCAAAGTCTCTCAGTCAAGCCCGGGGTATGCTGCGAGGAGAAGAGCCGGCATTCCGAAGCCATAGTGATCCAGGGAATACGTTATACGCCGGCAGACCTGTAGAGCACCTAACTTTGTTTGCAGCGGATGAACCACAGCTTGAACTCCTGCGTCGGTGCACGGTAGTAGAGATGCTCTGCGGGAGAACGCCCCGGTTGCTTTCAATTCCAAATCTGCTGATACAAAACTTTGAAGTGGGGTGCGCGTGGGTTTTCAGAACCTTGTCGAAGAGGGGTGCGTTTTTGGTTTGCGGCTGCAATAGTTTAGAGAAGGCCTCTGCCCTTCCTTCACTTGGCCTACTTCTTTTCTTTTGAAACCTCAAGTACAAAATAGGTCTTACGGTGCTTTTGAAGGTGTTCCTTCAAAAGCTCGCCACGAAGGAAGACCGGACGACTGATCCTCATGGAGCCGATTTTGATCAGTGGAATTTATCGCCGCTTTCAATATTTCTAAAGGAAGACATTGTGCTTACGCTGCACTGGCCAATGCTTGTATTTCATTACATTTTACAGTTTCCTCTAGTTCCCTGTGCTATGCGGCGTACTTTGTAATAGGATAGTTCTATTCCTAGTAGCACTATTACATTTATATGTTCAGGAGGTTTAAAATTCGTATCAATGTATTGAACACAAACCTACATTTCAAAACAAAACGCGCGGATGTGTTGAAACGACCACTTGTATAACCAGAATTCAATTTTATGTAATGCGTTCGTTCTTGAAAATTTTGGAACTTCTGCTACTATGTTTTTTTACGGTAAAGTGGGTTTATGTTTCCCGAGCAAATTATGTCCATCAGTCGAGTTCTAGATCGATGGCTCTCTCGGCTTACGGCGGGTCTCAATGGCCGCAAGTAGTGCGACTGTGGTCATGAGTACAAAGACACGTATCACCTCATTGAAGAATTGCCGCATCGTGGGACGTCATGAAAATGATTGAAATCGTCACTAAGGACTTTATATTGGAGATCATTCAGCTCAGATATAATGTTCGTACAGTGGTAAACAAAGCCGATGCGAAAGAGCTGTATAAAAGCACTAATTTTTTATTTATTTCCCCTTGAGAACAGTGGGACAGTTCCATGCTTTTAGAAAGTATGCAAGCTTAATACAATTGTTTTTGCAATGAAGCTTTCTTTGTCTACCCTCCCGGGTTTGGTGTGAATGTTGCTGCTTTCTGCTGCTGGGTCGGTCAGTATCTCGGCGGATACCTTGGTATATATATACACACACATACACACTCTGTGGAATGATGTAAGTCCAGTAGTGGTGATTTTAGTATAGTGCCGCTGGTAGAGGCAGTTTTGTCCCTGCTTGTAAACATAGAATAATAACAATAATTTAGTTTCAGAACTTAAAGGTCCGTGGATTTTCAACTTTAATAGATTTTAGTTATATCTATTCATGTAGTGCTCATTCGAGGCTCCGCATTGAATTTTACGTATACATAAAAAGCGTAAAGGACCACCCTACACTACAAAATAGGTTTACGTATATAAGGGTACCTTCCATGCTTCTCACATGCATAGTCTGCGCATACATACCTTGGCAGTCCCAATTATACACTGCCACGTTTGTAGGCATAAGTACCATCCTTTATATGGGACATTTCTCCACTTTCACTTTCTGAAATAAGCTTTCAGGGACTATTCTTTTACAAGCATAGGCGAAGCTGCATCAATCTCACTAACCCTGCAAAAGGCCCTTCAAATGCTGAAAAAAAAAATATAGAACGCCTATTAGCCAAGTCAGCTAAAACGTAACATGAATAAAGAATGAGCCAGCGCAATGAAGTATTTGCACATCTTATGGAACTCGGAAATTAATTAATTTATGTTCTGGACTTTTACGTGCCGAAACCGAAGTACGAGTATGAGGCACGCCGTTGTGTGGAGACTTCGGAATAATTTTGGCCACTCGCGGTTCTTTAACGCACTCGCAAAGCACCAGTACTCAAGCACTGTTGCATTTGGCCCCTATCGAAGTGCGGCCGCCATGGCCTGGATTTGACCCCGCGACTTGATGTTAGCAGCGTAACACTAAAGTCGCTAGGCCATCCCAGCGGGCATTGAGCTCGGACCAAGCTCTCATAACGCAGATAAACTGATTAACTAATTGCTAATAGAAGCTGACCAACCAATTCAGCTACGAGCAGTTGAAGAACGTTGCAAACAACGAAAAATTAACTTCAATCTGCTGGTGCTTCTGACAGGAAAAAGAGTGTTCTAATACGTGCACTAGTGGCTAGGAAACTGTAAAAAGGTTTAAACGAACATGATTTCTAGGCCAATAAGTTCATTTACCCATACTAGAATTTGTTACTAAAAACAGAACAGAACATAAAGCAGAAGCTAAGTTTTATGGGAAAGCAAACCAGGAGGCATGACAGTAAATTGTTTCCCCGAGTATAAAATAAATAGTGAAAGCAATGAATATCATAAATAATGTGGAGAGAGTGTACGTATACCCAAATACAGATCGAAAGCGATCATCGATGAGAGAGACTCTGCAAGCGGAAGCATTGGACGTAAGCGATGATTTGATTGCACGATACTTCGCTAATCTATCGCGTACCAATCTGCCTTGACCACCAAAAAATTATAGAACACTTCAGCTAAATTCTGTTGGCACTTCACGTATTTTCCTTTCTCTTCGCTGAGCGCCTGTGATACCGCAACTTTTCACATGGACCTTGTTTTCACTTTGCTTTCGTTCTTAAATGTCAACCAAGCGCGCAAGCGAAGAGAAACCATGTGTTTGTGTGTGATCTAAATGTGCATCTGGAAGGAGCGGATTCGTGAGATCGAGGATGGCTGTGTAGTGCTCAAACAATGACTCGCTCCTACGGTAGCGCAGAATTTTTTTACTTGTGGTTTTTACGAGTGCTTTTCATAAATGCGCACATTGGTGAATCATATAGAGCGAAGTGAAACGCAAAGCGTGACATTTAGGGACACGTTTATGCGCCACTGTTTTGGTGTCACGGTAACCGAGAGCTCAGCTCTTTTTTAATCTTCCGTAAATCTTGATAACGTTCCTGACGACGTCGTTCCGTTGCCCAATGGTGCAATGACAGTACACAGCGAATTTTCCAGTTGCTTTACTGCGGATAAAATTCGCTGTGTTGGAGAATAGCGGAATGTAGGGGCGCGTGTTGTAGAGTTCGTGAAACAAATGCTCTGTTATCTATACTCCACCGTCACGGAAGACGTAAAAAAGAGCATGGACCCAGGTTTCACATAGTTCACATCAAGCATTGGCTATAGGGAGTGAAGTGGGGCTTTTTGCTCACTCACATCAACACTGCGTGTGAAGTTCTTGCCCCTGTAACCCCATATTAGAAAAACGCCTAGTTCATATCTAGCGGCAAGAGAGATAAAAACTCAATTATTTTCGATGGTCGCATATAACACCACATAAAAGCCCACTTTTCTTAAAAGCGCTCTCTCAAGAAAAAAAAAAAAAGCTAAACACTCACTATCTTGCTAGCGCGAAGACAGCTGAGAATTGCGGCTACGGGCAGCTACTGAGGCAGCTGTATGTAATAAACTTGGCATAGGGTCGCTGTGGGGTCCTTGCCGCGGTTCGTCCGGGCGCATGGGCGTCATCGAAATCTACGCAACAATCGACAATGAAGCATGCAGTTTGATAAGTGTCGCTACCAGCCGCGCACACGGGCAACTGCGGGTTTCGTCCAGCGTTAGTTCATGCAGAGAACGTCGGATGCCCCGTGCACGGGCCAGGATAAATAAAGATGCGTGAGCGCTAACAATGACACGGAAGAGAAGAATACTGTGACAGAAAGTTCACGTTCAGTAGCCGAAGCTGCAGATTTTCTTGTCATTGCATCTGTTACGCACTCAGTATATAGACCGTAACTTCATCGTTGTTGCCACGAGCCGATTTGGTACGGAGATACATAGTGTTTGCTGAAGGCGGTATTGATCGGCGCATGACATTAACCATGTTGCGGCGTTGCTTCTAGCGTGCTAGTTCTTTGCTTTGCCACAAATTCTTGTTTTTCTCTGTGCTCATCATCCAAGGCTAATGTTTGAACTGGCAGTCGGTCCTAAGATACCCAAATCAGAAAAAACGCGCGTAATGGTGCAACGAGAAGACGTCATTGATTCTAGCTGCCAAAACTGATGGAGCCGCAGTAAGAAAAAGAGAGATGAGGAACAGTTAGCACAGACGCAACTTAAACAATCCCTTAATGAATTGTCGCACATTATCAGTGTTTGCTTAATTAGAGCGCCCGGTTTCAGCGTACCGTAATTGTGGAGGGCAGCGCGTTTCTTGCGGAATTTCGTGTGAGACGTTGCCTAATGTTCAGTGCCAGGTGTGAGAAGTAGCCAGATAAAAGTAAGAAAGAAAGGGCGCGGAAAAGCTGAAATATAAACAAGAAATGCGAGAAGAATCAAAGAAGGGCAAAAACAGGCTGTTTGCTCTGGGGTCTCTTGGAACCCAACCACGCAGGGCAAATGAAAGCCGACGAACTGTACTTTGTGGCTTTCTTAGTGCTATATTGTGGAATATTTTTCCCGATTTATTGAGGCAGTACTTTTTTAAGTTCTCATTGTAAGCAACGACCCACATTTGTGTGGATCTCGTTCACGTTTAGTTGTGGGCCGTTATCTTTAACTTTCATTTTCTCTAGCTAACATCTTGCACAGACGTCAAAGTTCCAAGCGGGAGCAAATAGTAACAAAACCATCCTTGCAAATAGGGAACTTACTTTGACCCAAAGTGGAAAGCCAAGAAGGCTGTGCTTTAATTAAAGAAAAATGCATTTGTAGTTTAAAGCGGTCTCTTTCTCATGTAAAAAAATATTTAAGTGGGATGGCTGGAGTTAGGAACGTCCTAATTTTTTAACCGGCGTTACTCTTTTATTTGTCTTATGGCCGCGGAATATAGGGGCGCAAGCAAAATGAAACAAGATAGAGAGAAAGAGAGAAGTGGTGAGGGAAAAGCAAGGAGGGTAACCAGGCCGAGCGTGGTTGTCTAACCTGCCCTGAGAAACAGGGAGAGAAAGCTGAGAAGAAGAAAATAGGAAGAGTTCACAATATGCAACACGCGCACATGCACCAATGTCCATCGTTAAGTTTGTGACAAGCAGCCATGTATAGGTTGGTGGACCTCAAGAAGGTCAGTAGGGCTTTCGCGGCTTACACATCGCAGATGCACGAGGCCACTATATTCTGTTTTGGACTGACATCCAGTTCCCTAAAGCAGTCCCAAGGGCGTGCTTCTGAACTTCATACGATGAGTAGTCACACAACAGGGGCGTTTAGAATTTCATCAGTGCCACGAGTGTCACAATTGGCACTCTCCACCATTCCCATTAGGAATCAATAGGCGATCGCAAAAGCAACACCTATTCTCAGGCGATAGAGTAAAGTACCTTTACGTTCCACAAGGCTTTTGGCACTCTCCACCATTCCCATTAGGAATCAATAGGCGATCGCAAAAGCAACACCTATTCTCAGGCGATAGAGTAAAGTACCTTTACGTTCCACAAGGCTGGGGGAGATCTCTAATCTTCATTATGGGGTTCATTTCACATTGGAGCCGGTTGGTAAACTCTGGTAAATTTCATTCTTTTAACGTAATGGTAGGGGTAAAAACGCTGGGGAGCCACGCTGCACGCGTACTGGACGGCGACGTCAAAGTGCTTCCAGCATCTCCCTGTGCGACACCAACAGAGTTGTCGGCGCTTTAACTGCCGCTGATTTGGTAGTGCCCCGGTAACCACTGAAATATTATGTTATGACCTATTTCCGCCGCATGGTGAATATAAGTTCTTATTTCTAGCACTACTTCTTTTTTTTATGTGGGCCAGAGCGCAAAGCTGATGGGATAGCTTGTAGAGTTGCCTTTGAATCGCAAGATGCAGCTATTTGGTTGTTGTTGAATCAAAGGAAAGATTTGCGCTGCACACCTTCGGTCTCTACCCATCGCAGATGGCTTTCAAGATACAGTCGGCGGGCACCCAAGGCCGCCCGGGCCGCCCGGAGTAGGACACGCCCCTCCTCCCGACCCTAACACCGGAGCCTTACGCGCGATGGAAGACAGTGCACTTCCTCCCTGCCTTCCTGCCTTTCGTGTACGAGATTTAGCCGCGATCGCCGGATCACCCTCGCACGCTTTCGCTCGCGCATACGGCATAGGGCACGTGGCAACGATTTTGGCGCCCTTCTAATAGTTTTTGTACGGAACCTCACGGCGAAGCTAGCGCCGACGGCAGAAATATGCCTGGAGTGTCCATATAATTGCTATTGCAATAATAGCTACGGTGTGCACAGATGTGTTTACTTTGATACTGAACTGGACCATACAACCTCATGGAAGATTTATGTTAATCAGCCAAAATGATCACAACTTTATTGTCATATAATTATTGTTTAGGCACTGCACAAGCTAAAGGGCAGAGCAAGCACACATTAGGTAGAGGCACAGGGACACATGTCTAAGGCAGCCTTGTCACGAGGACTATCGAAGATGATGTATAATGCTTGTCGAAGGAAGAACGGGGATGACAGGAGTATGCACTGTGAAGTACCACACATATATTGCTGCGTCTAATATTTCTCTACCTTTTGTGTTACAGTGGCACCTGCTAGTTTTCGAGGATTGGTCATGAATGGCCACCAGTCAGTTGCACAAACCGAATGGCAGAATAAAGAAAAATCAAGTAAATAAAACAACTGGTTGAATATAATATGTTATTCCGGA
The DNA here is from genome assembly GCF_050947875.1 of Dermacentor variabilis. Lineage (NCBI taxonomy): Eukaryota > Metazoa > Arthropoda > Arachnida > Ixodida > Ixodidae > Dermacentor > Dermacentor variabilis. The sequence continues at coordinate 72,776,615 of NC_134572.1, forward strand.
AGAACAAAGCCTTGGGAGCTATGCAAAGGGGGAAGACAGCTGAGGACGATCAGGTAAGAGCAGATTTGTTGAAGGACAGTGGGCGGATTGTTCTAGAAAAACTGGCCACCCTGTATACGCAACGCCTTATGACCTCGAGCGTAGCGGGAATCTTGGAACAACACCAACATAATCTTATTCCATAGGAAAGGGGACGCCAAAGACATGAAACATTATAGACCGATCAGCTTACTGTCCGTTGCCTACAAAGTATTTACTAAGGTGATCGCAAATAGAATCAGGAGCACCTTAGACTTCTGTCAACCAAAGGACCAGGCAGGATTTCGTAAAGGCTACTCAACAATAAACCATATTCACATTATCAATCCGGTAATAGAGAAATGTGCGCAATAGAACCAACCCTTATATGTAGCTTTCACTCATTAGGAGAAAGCGTTTGATTCAGTCGAAACCTCAGCAGTCATGGAGGCATTACAGAATCAGGGTGTAGACGAGCCGTACGTAAAAATACTGAAAGTATCCATAGCGGCTCCACAGCCACCGTCCATAAAGAAAGCAACAAAATCCCAATAAAGAAGGGCGTCAGGCAGGGAGATACAATCTGTCCAATGCTGTTCACAGCGTGTTTACAGGAGGTATTCAGAGACCTAGATTGGAAAGAATTAAGGATAAGAGTGAACGGAGAATACCTGAGTAACTTGCGATTTGCTGGTGATATTGCCTTGCTTAGTAACTCAGGAGACCAATTGCAATGCGTGCTCACTGACCTGGAGAGGCAAAGCAGAAGGGTGGGTCTAAAAATTAATCTGCAGAAAACTAAAGTAATGTTTAACAGTCTCGGAATAGAACAACAGTTTACGATAGTTAGCGAGGCACTCGAAGTGGTAAGGGAATACATCTACTTAGAGCACATAGTGACCGCGGATCTGGATCATGAGACGGAAATAATAAGAAGAATAAGAAGGGGCTGGGACGCGTGTGGCAGGCATTCTCATATCATGAATAGCAGGTTGCATTATCCCTCAAGTTAAAAGTGTATAACAGCTGTGTCTTACCAGTACTCACCTACGGGGCAGAAACCTGGAGGCTTACGAAAAGGGTTCTACTTAAATTGAGGATGACGCAACGAGCTATGGAAAGAAGAATGATGGGTGTAACGTTAAGGGATAAGAAAAGAGCAGATTGTGTGAGGGAACAAACACGAGTTAATGACATCTTAGTTGAAATCAAGAAAAAAAATGGGCATGGGCAGGACATGTAATAAGCAGGGAAGAGAATCGATGGTCATTAAGGGTTGCAGACTGGATTTCAAGAGAAGGGAAGCGTAGCAGGGGGCGGCAGAAAATTAGGTGGGCGGATCAGATTAAGCAGTCTGCAGGGACAACATGGCCATAAGTAGCACATGACCGGAGTAGTTTTAGAAATATGGGAGAGGCCTTTGTCCCACAGTGGGCGTAGCCAGGCTGCTGCTAATGCTGCTGCCGCCGCTGCTGCTGCTGATGATGATAATGATGATTCCATTAAGCCGTCGGTATGGTTTAGAGATATCTTTGAGCCGGCAATATACAGGGTGTCTCAGCTAACTTGGACCAACTTGAAAAAAACCTATGCGTTCTTCCGAACAGAAATCGCGTAGTTATTGTTAGCGTTTATCTAAAATTACAGTACCATTTCTTGCTCCTCCTTTTTTGAATTATTAGGCGGGATAAATTAATTAACTTATTAAATATAGCTTGAAACGTTCAGGCGTCAATAGGAAAGTTGTGGAGCTTCAAAAATATTCTCCAACCCATGTGCTTCCAACGAGATAGACTTAGCGTGGCCGTTTTTATTCGAGAAAAACGAAAGCTCGCGGAGGTTAAAAAATAGCACGTGACAGCCCGCTCTGTGCACCCGAATGCACCGCGATTACAGCGCTTTCATGAGTGATTTGTAAAAACAACGCCAGCGTCGCGCCTTCCATTCGCTTACGAGAAAGGGGTTCAACCTTTGCTCGGCAACGCGCTCGCGCCTGTTGCCGAAAAATGCACCGTCATCAGCCGTTTATTCTGATATGACGAGAAGAGCAGTTTTTTTCCAGTGTTCAAGTCGGTGCGGAATGGAAAAAATACGCACAAAACCTGCATCGTACATATAGAACCTGTGCGTGAGAGAGCAGAATTTGTTAGAACGACGCTTTTCTTCCAAGCTGTGCCAACGGCTCGATGCATGTGAGCTCGACTGTCTATTACTGTCGTGTCGCGCCACCGCTTCGGAGAATTTGTTTGCAGTGCCTAAAGTATGCCGTACTCAAGCGAGCAGAAGGCGAACATGGTCTTAGCCTTGGGAGCGGCGCGGGGGGGGGGGTGTGGGGGGGTGCAAGAAGAAACCTGCCAAGGTGCACCGAAACTGGCAATGTGGGGGAACACTTAGCGCAAACACAATTATGAGGAGTTATTTGACACTGAAAGAAACAGGCAGCTTCAAGACGACGCGGTACAGAAAGGGGACCATCAGTGAAGAGGCTGAAGGAGACATTTTGGCTTTCATGACTGCAAATCCTCATACCAGCGTGCGTGATGTGAGCGGTGAGGTCGGCATTTCAAAGTCTACAGCGTCAAGAGTTGTTAGGAAGGCTGAAATGCATCCGTATCACCTCCAAGAGCATCAAAAGCTGAAAGAAAGAGACTTTCAATGGCGGCTTGATTTCTTAAATTGGATCCTTTTGAACAGTGACGAAATACCGGATTTTATTGACAAAGTGCTCTGGACAGATGAGGCAACCTTCTCCAGAAATTCTCGTCAACATCCATGAAGCGCATTACTGGAGTGATACGAACCCGCATTGGGTGGCGCAGACCAGACACCGGTACCAATGGTCATTCAGTCTGTGGTGCGGTATCTCTGACGGAAGAAAAATTGACCCTACATTTTTTTACCACATGCTCACTGCTAAGCGGTACGTGAAGGACATCTTTGGAAGGCCCAGTCGAAGCTTTTCGCTGTGATCTTCCTCTTGCGTTTTGAAAGCGAATTGGGATCAGCAGGATGATGCACCAGCTCACAGCAGCTGCCTTGCCCGAGCCTGGCTTGACGAAGCCTTCAATCGACAGTTGGTTGAGCGGCACGGACCAGTGGCATGGCTTGCAAGGTCACCGGACTTGACACCTCTTGACTTCTTCTTGTGGGGGCATGTGAAAGACTGAGTGTACCGCAAACTTACAACTACACCAGAAGCGCTAAAGGCAGAGATTGCTGAGGCCTGCAGCGAGATACGGTCTTGCGTCATGAAAAAAGCTACATCGGACGTGATGAAAAGGTTTCAATACTGCATTATGGCTAAGGCGACTTGTTTTACACATTCTTTAGATAGACGTCACAGCGAATAAATCTCTACAGAAAAGAGCGATCTGTGTGAAACTTTTGTACGACGTGTACAAGGCACGTAAGTAATATGAAATTACAAATTCTTTGCTGACAAGTAATGGACAGCAAGCTAAGAAGTAACCTTCCGTGTCCGTTTACAATTATTACTTTTGTGACAACCAGCGTAATTCACACGACGTTATCAAGCTTGTTATAATGCGTGTTTGTTCGTTGAGGCCTTGCTCCCAAATTCGAACTCATGATCTTGTCATTTTTCCTCCGCATGCATTTTGCTTGCGTGAGAGTGCAATTACAGCCGCATAAACGGGAGCCGCGCTGTACTTCAACTGCCACGCGAACCCACTGGCGTTTATCTTTGGACCAAGCGCAACGTGAAAGTGGCACATGCAAATGCTAAAATGCAACTTGAAGCTAGCACAGGCAAATGCTAAAACTCATAGGCTTGAGTCTGCACAGGCGCACCCACAACCGCGGCCGCCGCAGGTGGCTCGCGCTCCCACCTCCGACCCCACCAATAACCCCAACATGGACACTGACCAGCCCAAGTGCAATAAGCGCAAGGCACATCCCCCCTCCGCTACCTCTGACCTTGATGCAAAATTCGAAACCTTTGACGCCCGCGTATCTAAAATAGAGGGTGTCCTAAAACGGCTGACCCCCACTATCGACCAGCTCATTGAAGGCAGCACCAAAATGGCAGCCCATACTCAGAACCTAACCACACGCCTCGACCGCCTCACGGGGCCTCCGCTAACTGACGCCCTCACTACACCAAAGCCCACTCGGTCGCCTGGTGCGCCTCCCTCTACCGAGAGTGCAGCCGCGCGCGTGTCTGCTGGCGGTATTATCAAAACCGACGTAGCGTTTCCGCAGCGTCCCGAACCCTACAGGAAACGCGATGGCTAGCGCACCCATCACAGTATGGCAGTGGAACTGCGGGGGCTTCAAGGCAAAGCGGAGAGCATTGGAGTATACCCTGCAGGCCCAGCCATTTACACCCCACATTATAGCGCTCCAGGAAATATACACCGACACCAAACTCGCCAGTTATACCGCTCACAACTAATCGGAGGCGCCGGATCTCCGCCCGAGCACCACCATCCTTGTACACCGCAACCTCACCGCCAATCAACTCGATCTTGACTACTCTGAAGTCCCACACACTTTCATGCAGGTCCTTCCAAACAGCCGAACCGAATCCCCGCTCAACATCCTAAACGTGTACAGCCCCCCAAGCGACAAGAGCACTAATGTAGCCACTCTCCTCCGCAAGGCGTGTGCGACCGCGCGGAACGAGATGCTACTTATAGTGGGTGACTTTAACGCACCACACGCCGAGTGGGGCTACCCCATCAAAGCCTGCGGTCGTAAAGGAGCCAAGGTTTGGGCACTAGCTCTGACTCTCCTCCTCGACCCCGAACGGCCCACCCGTTTCGCTAACAGCATCACGAAAGACAGCTTCCCCGACCTCACTTTCGCCAGCAACATCCCAGATGCACGCTGGGAAAATCTCGGTATGAACATAGGTAGCGATCACTAAGTTATCAGCACTACCTTCCCAGCCACACACAGCAAAGGCCCCCGCCGCACATTCAAACACACCAACTGGGACGCTTTCCGGTACGTACGAGCTAAGCGTCTGCAAAGCCCCATAGACGACCTCGACACATGGACAGATACTCTGCTCCGCGACGCAGTGAACGCCACCTCCACAGTCACCCAGGAGGAGGATGGCCCCACCCTAGATACTAAACTCATGCATATGTGGGAGGCCCAGCGCAGCCTCCACGCTCGCTGGCTCCGACGCAAACACAACCGCCCTCTCAAGCTTCGCCTCGCTCGCCTCGAACGAGAGATCGAAGCCTACTCCACCAAACTTTGTCAGGAACAATGGCATCAGACTGGCGACCGACTCGACGGGCAGTTGGGATGCAAGAACACATGGTTTCTGCTCAAGCACTTGCTTGATCCGACCCACACCAAGTCTGCATCACACAAGAATCTCAACCGCGTCATACACGCGTTTCCAGGCACGAACCAGGAACTCCTCGCTACATTGAAAGACATATACATAAACACCTCCAGCGACATTCCCATCCCCTTAAATTAGAAAGGCTCCCAGAATCCAGACATGGACAGAGACATCATAGCGTCGGAAGTCCGCGCCGCTCTCAACCGCATCAAGACTACCGCGGCCGCCGGCGATGACCATGTCAACAACAAAATGCTCCGCAACCTCGACGACCAGTCGGTCGCAGCACTTGCGGACCTTTTCAACCACCACTGGCATGAAGGTCGCCTTCCAGACTCCTAGAAGCATGCCAAGGTAATCTTCATACCCAGACCAGGCAAACAACTCGATCTGGGCGACCTCCGGCCCATCTCGCTCACGTCTTGCCTGGGGAAGGTTATGGAGCACGTAGTTCTGAACAGACTCCACACTCACGCAGACAAGGAGGATCTCATCCCACCCACCATGTTTGGGTTCCGGGCTGGACTCTCTACCCAAGACATTATGTGGCAGATACAACACGACATACTCGACCCGGGTCCCATCCGGCCGACACGCAGCATTCTCGTCCTCGACGTCAGTAAAGCGTTCGACAACGTGTCGCACGCTTCTATACTGACCAACCTCTCGCAGATGAATGTAGGCACTCGCGCCTACAACTATATTGCCAACTTTCTTCACAACCGCACTGCTGAACTCCACTTTGGAGACCTCTGCAGTGACAAAGTCACCATGGACACCCGGGGAACACCACAGGGAGCTGTTTTGTCCCCGTTCCTATTCAACATTACTATGCGAGGCCTTCCCACACTTCTCGACACTATACCTCACACTAAGCACGCAATATACACCGACGATATTACCCTGTCGACAAACTCTGGCTCGGACGGGGAGATATAAGATTCACTTCAACAGACAGTCGACACCGTCCTCACTTACGTGCAGGCAAACGGTCTCGTTTGTTCGCCCACCAAGTCTGAACTGTTAGTTATACGAGACAGACGTGTTCACCGACCCGTACCCGACCCTCAAGAGCCGATCACGCTCCACATTGCCACCCACCCCATAGCCCCCGTACAGACCATTCACGTGTTAGGCATGCTGGTGCAGAACAACACGCAGAACTCGGAAGCCATCCAACGCCTCCGAACCACAGCCCACCAAATCAACGACCTAATCCGCCGCATTGCCACTCGCCACAGGGGAATGCGAGAGACCGACCTCGGCCGCCTCACACAAGCCTACCTCATTAGTAGGATTGTCTACACATACCCTTATTACCACCTCCGCCACAAAGACGAAGAGGCGGTAAATACCATCATCCGCTCGGCGTACAAGGCGGCAATGGGACTGCCCCAGTCCGCCAGCACACAGCGTCTCCTCCAGCTTGGAGTATACAACACCCTCACAGAGCTGGTAGAGGCACACAAGACTGCACAGATACACCGTCTTTCTCGCACCGAACATGGTCGTTACATTCTTAATCGTCTTAACATCAACCCTACAGGTGACATCCACCCCACTGCTCCCCTCCCAACTGGAGTCTTCAGTCGGCTGGTCATCAAACCCATGGCCAAGAATATGCTACCCGGCCGTCACGATAGGCGTCTCCAACTGAAGGCACAAGCCTTAGACGTCACCTACTCCGCCGACGAACATGCCATGTACGTGGACGCGGCGAAATGCGACTCTAACACATACGTAGCCTGCGTAGCGACGCCAACCACCACTCTCATCAGTGCCGCTACAGTGCGCACACACTCCTCCACCACTGAAGAAGAGGTCGCGATCGCGCTAGCCATTCCGGATCCCCGCACAAGCACGGTTCTCAGCGACTCTAAACAAGCCATCCAAAATTTCTCAAAAAACTCACTCTGTCTCCCCGCCGCACACATCCTCCGCGGTGGCGCTCTCGACAGAACTGCAGGTAAGCGTAGTGCGGGTACCTGCTCACGCGGGGAACTCTGGGAACGAAGGGGTCGACCGTTTAGCTCGAGGCCTAACTAACCGGGAGGCCGGCCCCTCGAACCCAGATGCGCTCGCAGAGGCCCCCAAGTACTATGCTGACATCACCAACTTCTACAAGGAGACGAGACGCGTGTACCGCCACCCCACCCCGACCTCAAACGAGCGCAAGCCACCATGCTTCGCAGACTGCAGATCGATTCAATTCTCAGTGATTCTAGGCTTTATTTAATCACTGGAGGCAATTACGACCCCATCAGTACTAAGTGCGACCATGGAGTGTTCGCCACTCGGGCACACACTCTCTGGGGATGCGAGGGTAACCCTCCCCCACAATCATTACTGCCAGCTCCCTCCGAGGAGGGTTGGAACCAGCTGCTGACAAGAGCAGACAAGAAAACCCAACTCGCACTCGTCTCGTAGGCCCAGGACGTCGCTCCCACCTGGGAGCCACACTAGGCCTACCTGCCCTAACTTCCTACGCTGCAGTGACAAATAAAGTTGTTTCTCTCTCTCTCTCTCTCTCTGAAGCTCTGTCGTGGGCAGCACGATGGGCGCGAAGCGAGCGATGTTATTTTACAAATCACGGTTGAGAGCGTTGTAATCATGGCGCATTCGGGCGCACAGGGCGCGCTGTCACGTGGTATTTTTTAAACTCTGCGGGCTTCGTTTTTCCTGAATAAAAACGGCCACGCTAAGTCTATCTCGTTGGAAGTGCCTGGATTGGGCAATATTTGTGGAGCTCCACAACTTTCCTATTGACGCCTGAAAGTTTCAAGCTATATTGAAAGAGTTAATTTATCTAGGCTATCGTAACCTTTAAAATCTTGGTCCAAGCTAGGTGAAACCCCTGCATGTTCACGTTTTATGTATGATATTATTTTCACTAGGCAGAATAGATGTGTGCGCACTTGCACTACATTTTTCGCCACCGTACAGATGCTGTATAACGCATTTGGCTGCTATATTTGCATTTGGCAAATATGTACGCTTTGTTTATGCATCCCCAATTTTTTCTGATAGAATGAGAACCGACCCTGCGGAAGAAGGCAGCAGCAGCAGCTACGCCGAACCTAGGAGGGCAAGGCAAAGAAACCTTGACTCTAAAGCAGACTTACCCAACTTGCTACCTTACCTCATGGATACCCACGTCTGGACCTATCCGTGACACGAAGCCTTTGAAGTAGTGGATAGAATTGCAGAATAAAAGTATAACACAAGTAAATGTCACATGCCCATTCGCTATATATGTATACAAGAGCGATTCAGTTAAAGACTATCCGAAATAAAATTCATTGTGGAGGGATTTGTAACTGTAGAAATCCAGCAGTGGCACACGTATGCTCGAAATATTGCGTATGTTTCGTTGAAAGACTATGCTTTTAACAATGGCGTACTTTGGTCCGCCAATCACAGCCCCTCTTGGAGTTTTCCTAGTGAACTACAAAGATAGGTGTCGATGAAGAGGGAAGCCAACAAGAAGAGCGAAAAAAGTGCAGTGATCGGTACGCTGCGTTGAACATAATATTAACGCATTCGAGTACCGAAACAAAGAAGAATAACACTAAACGTCTTATTTCCCACGCGAAACATTTAGGCAGTGATATATGAGCACTTAATGGTCCCACATCAAGCACGCGCTGGTTTTGTTTTTCTAACCGAGAGGGGAGTTATGTGCTCTCGAAGAAAACAACGTGTTGGGGCTTTGAGGCGGTAGCTGGTGCGTCTTAAATGAGATGAATTGAAGGTCACCGCACTTGAGCTGCCACGGCAACAAATTGTACAACATAATACCGCGTTGGTAAGTGACTCCCGATGAGCACTAGGCGCGTTTATGTGCAGGTGTTTCAAGCGAATGTGTCCACACATTTGGTATCGCCTTTCATATTGAGAATGGTTCAGGCAATAGTGGGCTATGAGAGGTGCTTTGGAGTGAAGACCTCCTGATGATTTTTTCCCACACCGGAAATCTTTCCCGTATGTCCAAAGTGCGCATGAGTGTTCTTGCATTCCGCCCCCATGCGAACGAGGCAGATGTGGCCGGTAAGCGGACCCGCGACCTTGTCCTCAATAGAGCAGCGCCATAACCAGTGCGCCATCGCAGCTGTAGTACAACTGAAGAAGCAACGAATCACTTGTTTGCAGTCTTTTGTCTGTGCCTTTTTGAAAATTGCGAGACTTGCTTGTCGTTTTCGGTACGCTCGCAAAACGAAAAAGAATAAACGAAAATTTATGCTGTAGCTTTTTGGTGAACAAGGATATGAAATGCAGTAAGCTGCAGAGAGATATATATGTGTGACAGTCGAAAGGCCGTGACGTTGACCAGAAGACAAATGTCCAGCTTGCTACCCTGCACTGGGGAAGGGATTACGAGAGACTGAAAGATAAAGACACCTGCGGTTGTGGCTTGCCGGTTGTGGTGTTGCACTGCTAAGCACGAGGACGCGAGATCGAATGCCGGTCGCAGCGGCAGGATTTCAATGAAGGCGAAATGCAACAAAAGAAAAAAAAAAGAAAGAGGCCGCTGTCCTGTGCGTTGTGGGCACGTAAAGGATCCCCTGGGGGTCAAAATTTATCTGGTGTCACCCGCTACGGCGTGCCTCATAATCAGATCGTGGCTTTGACACGTCAAACCCCAGAATTCAATTCAATTTAACGATAAAGAATAAAAACACAACGAGCGACAAAAAGAATGTACACATGGACACACGCATCAGAAGAACGTGGGGATGTCACAGTTGTTCGACCTGGTTGCTTGACCGGAGGAACTTGAGTAGTGCCTTCATTGCCTTCTGTGGAAAGATTGTGCCAGCTGCCACTGCAAGATCTTATGTCCCAAAAGAAGCGGGTCGTCGAAGCACGCCAACACTGTCACAAGCGATGTCTCTGGGAGCTGTAGCGAAGACAATGACAAAGGACATGTTCATTGGTTTCCTCGCTGCGGTAACTGTCACAGGCAGCACTGTCAGTCTTTCCGATGTGGCTACCAAGCGCATTCGTGCTAGATACTCCAAGACACAGTCGGCGGAGAACAGTCGGTCAATTCGGGATAGTCCAGATGGAATGTGAAATGGGAGGGATGAGTCCATGTTGTGAAGATGAGTATGCCAGAAACTTGGCCTGCATAGCTATCTGACATCATGGTCGTAGAAGCGGCAATGTTTTAATATAAAGACGTTACTGCGACCACGTATTCAATGTTTTATTGCGATAGCAATTATATGGTCACTCCAGGCGCATTTCTGTCGTCGGCGTCGCATTCGCCGTGAGGTTCCGTACAAAGTCTACGGGCGATAAAATCGTTGCCATGTGTCATATGCTGTATGTGTGAGTGAAAGCTTGCGAGGGTGGGCCGGCTATCGCGGCTCAATCTCGCGCACACAACAGCGGAAAGTGGGGAGGAAGTATGACGCCGTCTATTGAGGGCAGGGCTTTGGGGGGACGGAAGGGAGCGCGAGGGGGGGCGCATTTTGCTCCAGGTATCCCAGACAGCCGCGCACACCCGGCCGGGCTGCTTTATCTTCAAGCTCTCTGGGACGAGTACGGAGTACACGCTGCGCTGCGTTTTCAAGGCGGAGGATCTCGATGCGAGTGGCTGCACGAAGGTCAAGTCGCTCGCTGCTGCTGCCGCATTTCCTCACTGCAGCGTTTTGACAGCGAGTCTCCGTGGTCATTGAGTGAGATGTGTTCATGTTGGCTTGTCCGCGCGTGAAACTATCCATTTTAATTTACCTATACTTACGTATAACTTTGTGTCGCTAGGAAGGTAAAGCTACGAATGCAAAACGCGCCGAACTGGGAGCGCTTCTGAAAAGATTTGGGCGTTCTAATTCAAGTCAGTCTAGGCTGGGAAAGGCAGAACATAAACACCTTATTAGCACAGATAAATAAGGCAGAATACGCCAGTGAGTGTAAAAGTTCCCTTAATTTGCGGCTTTTCTCTTCCGCGTATGGGGAAACGCGAGATCGTCGCACATCGAAGCTGCGTCGAATCAGCGCCTGTTACGAGCAACCAAAGCATTGTCACACGCTTCCCGACTGCTTGGCGCGAAAACACATGCGCAGCAGCCACGCACCCGTAGTTATCCCTTCATTGCCACAGAAAGCTGTCCGCGGGTATAGTATGCCTATGCTCACAAGTTTATACTGCCGATTAAGCTTCTGTTATTACTTCGTATAGCTTTTCGGTAATTTGCTATCGCAATCGTGCTTCGCCTTTCGGGCGAAATTGCGACTTTTTGTATATGTAATACATATGCGATGTTGCCAAAACGGTGTACAACCTCCCACGTTTTTTACTATATCGAGCGATCGCAGACCACGCGCACTTTGGCGCCTTACAACAGCTATAATCCGTGAGACGCGTGAAGTAATTAAGGCGCGCAAAGTACTCTCCAGCGCAAGCGTCATCTTTTACGCTGTTCCCGTCAGGACGACGTACGCCCACATCGCAGTGTGCTCGCACGATATAATTAAACAGGCAGGCGGCTGTACAGGTAACTGGTCTTTAGTAATTGTCCTGCTTATTCAAAGTGAGTTCTATGAGCAAATTGTTGATCAAGAGCTGTTACCTATGTGCTCAATAACATTATCCGGTGGAGACATACCTTGATGGCTGTTTTCGTTTTGGGAAAGCAAGCGTGTTTGGAGTCGATGTGACTTTCAGAACGTTGGCTTCTGTGTTTGTGTGCCTGTCCGTAATCCTTGAAAAAGCATGCCACTCATTTTCATGTGCGACGCTTTCTTACATAAAACTCTTCAAGTAGTTCTTCTAGTTTTACGGCAGCACATATGCCCGTTGAAAAAATGTGTTTCGTGTAGGTGGTCTTCTATTGTGAAGGCTTTCAGAGCCGTTTCTGGGGAAATCATTCAAGATTGTATGAATTTTAAAGAAACAACAAATAAGAAAAACAAGAAACAAGAAAAAAACGTGCTAAGTGTGGAAAATGACCGCTAGCAGAAAAGTAGCCGCAAAACGCTAACTGTTTGGCGATAAGAGAGCGGCAACGCTCGATCCACGTAAGGGGGTTATTGATGGGCTATTAGTATCGAATACTGTATGTCGTTAGTGTGATGTAGTGTAAAGTGGGAGAGAGAGAAATGAAAGCAAGGAAAAGTCAGGGATGTTTGCCAGAGGATATCTGCAGTTGGCTACCGTGTAACGGGGAAGAGGAAGACGCTTTTGAGAGATGAATGAAAAAGAAGGCAAAAAATACAGAACTGCCTCTGTGGGTACGGTCACACAGCTTGCGAAGGTTGTACATAGTCATATACAGCGTCAACGTCCCAGTAAATTGGGCACTGCCTTTGTAGCTACAACGCTCAAATTACTCTAGCACAACACATACATTCCCATCAGTTCTGAGTTCTCGATGGGCGCAGAAAAATACTGAACAAAGGGCCATTTACCGGCCAACAAAGGGCTGGAACAAAGGGTGTCCAAGCTCACTTCAGCCAGAGTTTAAGAACATACGAATGCCACATAGCTGGACAGAACCAAGATAACGTTGTTTTCCGTAACTCGGAGATACTCAAATTATTATGTTTCGTTCCACTTAATTAGATAATTTGCCTTAATTATTTATCAACTTATCAAATATCATTATTAGATGAAAAGTGTTAATGCGAAAATTGTAGAGCGACATAAAAAACTCCCGATACGGCTTTCTGTTGTTCAACACGTACTACTTAAAAGTGTTTTCCCGAGCATGAAAGCAGCCGTCGAATACACGCAAAGTGCTTCGAGCGGCCAGTGGCACCCTGTCGCGTCCCTGCCCTGTCGCCTTTTAAGCGGCACCACACCCTGCTAGATGCTCCGTTTGTTTGCACAAGAAATCTCTGGGAGCGCTGCAATCCCGACGCGCAAGCGGGCAAGTGTCGTGGTATCTTTCTTTTTTTGTATATTACGGGCATCTTAATTAAGCGGAAAAACACTAGTACCTAATAGATAGAAATTTACAAACTGTTCAATGGTACATTATTCAAAGCGCTCTACAGCTTTCTAAATAGAATTTTTTGCCTAACTGCATTGCTTCAGAAGCTGGTAAATTATTCTTGACTAATTATGCAATCAAGCAGAATAAAAAAAAATGGTGTGCCTGACTCCATACAATAGTCAGCAACGTGTATTTGCTCGCGTCGCCTCAGAGTGCGTCAGCATATTTTTATGCTGTAGCTAAAGTCACCTGGGACACCCTCTATATGTATACATATGCCCAGTGCGACCGAAAACAATACGAAATCAAGTTACACATGCAAATATATGTAAAACACACTAAAGGACGCGTGCATACTTGTAACATCTTAAATTCGCCAGTCTAATATGCCATGTATATATGTCCAATGAAATATCAAGAGCGTTCATTTTAGATCGCGTGGCGCAGGATGCTTTGTCATCAGATGGAACAAATCTAGCTGCAAGTCGTCGCAGTGCCACACCTGCTGAAATGCTCCCAAGGAATCGTGGAAATCGGATATTGCGTAAATAAATTATGGAGTTGCACTATCGTCTTTCTCATGATACTCTTTTTTAGTGTCATAGAACTACCAGACAACCCGTTGCTGCTCTTTCATGCGCCGTTGAGTGCGAATTGGGAAACGAACGTGTTGCTGACGCTACACTTGTGGGGTGGCGTTTTTTTTTTCTGCTCGTCGTGGGTCGGAGGCACTTGGGAACATGTCGAAACCTCGAAGAGCTGCTGTTGTGCTGGCGTGTGCAAGACACGGAATCCGTGACAGGTCACCTGCAATGTTCTCGCGGAGGTCGTCGCGCTACGTGTGTTGCAACTTAATACGTGGCTTTTGTTCTTATCAGAAAAAAAAAACTTATTTAAGGGAAGCAAAAGATTTGTGCTGCATTCATTTAAAATAAATTTCAAGCCCCAACATAATATATGTGCTTTGTAGCCCTCTAGGCGGCTATGGATTTTAGATGGAAGAGGAAAAAGCGAAAAAAAGTTGTGTAGGAGGGTTCACGATAAGGACAGGCAATGAGCCACCACTTTGTGCATAAAGAATTGTTCTCGGAGAGCCCGTTCTCAGCCACAAACTCTAATGAGGGCTTCTCTAGAATAATTACTGAAAATGCTACAAGTAAACAACTCAAGGGCTAATTTGTTATTTTCCACAAATACCAGGCCGTGAGATTATGAATCTCTACACGCGGACGCCATTTTTTCTACTGCTGAGCTGGACGAGGACTATTGGGCAGTAACTATTTACTCAATAAACTACTGCGCATAAACACGAAAACACGGATACACGGACACATCAACATGCTCCCGTGCTTGTGTTGTCACAACATCGTCATGTGTTGTCACAACAAATGACGATCAAGCAAAGGAGAGCAAGTGTTTCTCTTTTCAAATGGTCTACTGAATTAACAAAACCTGAGGTTTAACCTTTCGACAACCTTCGTAGTAGCAATAAAGTAAAACGAAAATGAAAGCGAAAAAAGAAGACAACTTTTGCCGCTGGACGCAGCCGAAGACACAACTTGACCCAATTGACCCAGTTGCAGCAACGTTCGGCTATCAATGCGTATGCTTTGTTGCGTTTTGATGTAAGTCGCATGCAATATGAGCTGCAACACCGATCCCGTGGATGAAGGGGCTCCAAGACTGCACGGCTGCGCACCGATAAAAATAATTGCAGGCCTCAACACAGTTCTAACTAATGGTATTTATTACACCAATATTGCGTTGGGCAGTCCTGGAGCCCCTTCGACCTCAGGACCGATGTTGGAGCTTGTATTGCGCGCGACTCTACGTCATCATCATCATCATCATCTTTTATGTCCAATGCATGACGATGGCCTCTCCCTGGAATCTCCAATTACCCCTGTCCTGCGCCAACCGATTACTCTACATGTACATATATAAATTGGCCCGAGAAGCTGTTGACAAACTCCATCCGCAAGTATGGCGGTGGATGTGGAATGTTCACTAAACCGAAGGCGTCAGACAGTACGGAATCTTAGAAGCAATCATTGCCTCAAGTTCAGCTGACGCTTATATATCTAGATTTAAATTTCGTGGCGCACAAAGACGTTTGTTATTGCCACGACGTCTATTAGAAATTACTCCCACGATGCCTTGCCTATTTTGCCGAAAAAAATATATTGTGCTGATTATTGCCTTCGGGCTGGTTTCTTCAGCTATGCGCTGAAAAGGAATTGCATATTTCTGTCGGTATTCTGTTAAAATACTCTCGATGATGATGATGATGATGCAAAACTTTATTTATCCCTCTTTAAAGGGAAGGGGGCAATGGAATAGAGGGTGGGAGGAGGAACTACTTGAAGTAGGTCTCCTTTATCCTCTCAGCCCACTCCAGGATGGCCTCCTGAAGATCGGGCCTGGAGCTGCGCAAGGCAGCCTCCCACGGCTCCTCACTAGATATTAATTGCTTGAGGAAAGGGGGAAGGGGGTGCTTAGGACACCCCCACATGATGTGGTTTAAGTCTGCTCTGGGACAGATACAGAATTTACAAGAGGGAGAAAGGTAAATGGCGGGATGAATGCGGTGGAGGAAATAAGGGGGCGGAAAGGTGCGAGTCTGCAGCTGTCGCCACAGAACTTCACACCTACGCGGGGATTTGCCCATGAGTGGCGGAAAGGTTAAGCGGCCTAATCGGTAGTGTGTGCAGATGTCGTGGTAAGTAATAAGTCGATCCCGCGCTGTAAACGGCGCCTCCTCCGTGGCGAGGTCCGACACATCTGATGCCTGAGCCCCGACTGTCGAGTTTTCGCGCCACTGCGTGGGTCTCGAAATGAAGCTGTGTCAAGCTGCCCAAAACCAAGTTTATTAAACTTCTTTGACTTTGTAGCATCCTCTCAAGTCATTGTGCGCCAGGACTTTCGTTGCGCAAGGAATTTTTTGCTGCTGTGCCAGTTACGATCTTGCGAACTGGGATTGCCCTGTGCATCCATTTCGTTACGCCGTCGTAGTCATGGCACCAGCTCATCTTCGGCCTCACCCTGATCATTTCTCGAAGATGACGCTGTGAACGTTGAAAAATGAGGAAATTGAAGAAGCCATTCAACGTCACGTGCTTTTCCATTAAGAGATCGGTGTCTTTGAGAGATGCTTCGATTTTATTTCTTGGTTCTAAGTTATTGCGTATCAGAATTTATTATAGCTTTGTTATATTATTACCATTCTTGCAGAAAAAAAGAACTTACATGCACAGGTTTGATGTCGCGATTTATGGTTTCATTCGGACAACAGGGCGTGCCCTCACTCCATGGTACTACTATGTGTTGGTCAACAGAGATTACTCACACACACACACACACACACACACACACACACACACACACACACGCACACACACACACACACACACACACACACACACACACACACACACACACACATATATATATATATATATATATATATATATATATATATATATATATATATATATATATATATATATATACATATATATAGGGTGTTTCAGCTAACATAAGCCAGCGACAAAAACTGTGCCGATGCACTCTACGACGACGCAACGAAATGCATATTGCTCACTTTTGTATGTAGTGTGTCACGCTATTGATTTTTATTTTGCTTTATTACATAATTAGTAAAGATTAAATAACGAACTTCCGCAGCAACGAAGTTAGACGAAAGAATTCCAATTAGAAAGTTGTACAACGCTTTGAAAAACGTCCAATAAGACCAATACTTAATAGATAGAAAGACAGAAACTGTTTATTCGGATGTTTTGCAAAGCGCTCTACAAATGTCTAATCGGAATTTCTTGCCTTTGTTGCTTCAGAAGTTAGTTGATTAATCATGACTAATTATCCAATTAAGCAAAATTAAAATAGAAATTTGCGTGACACGCTACATACAAAAATGAGCAACATGCATTTGGTCGCGTCGTCTCAGAGTGCATCGGCATACTTTTAAAACCCTGGCTAAAGCTAGCCGAAACACCCTGTGTACATACCGTAGTGGGCTATAGACAAAGAAACCTTGTCCTGTCTTTGTTCTCTCTTCATTAGCGTGCTGTCTCTGTTGACACTTCATATTTTGAAAGCTATGAACCAACTAGCCCCACAACGAGCTCTACGGCGAAGAAACCTTCCTTTTCAAACATGCCTTGGCCCACCACTCTCACTGGGCGTTTAATTCATCATTGTGCGGCGAACTGAGTTATATCGAGTTCTTTCGTTTGTAGGGGGTTCTCCGTGCCACGCTGATTCCGAGTGGGGGCTCTCGTGCTTGTATTCCGGAGGCCTTAGCAGGCAACACTTTAGCGGACGAGGACAACGTTGTGTACAGCGAAAAAAATAAAATAAAATAAAATAAGTTGATCTTGAGCTTATGGCGCCCCCGCTGGTAAGGCTTATTTCTGTCTGAGGAAATGCGTTCACGTGACAAATGTGCTCCGCATTTTCATGTTGAAGGGCGCACGCCGCAGTGGCATTTTATTTGGAAATATTGTTTTGTTTGTGTGCGTTCGTGTGTGTGTGTGTGTATGTTTTTGTGTGCGCGCACGCGCGCACTCCAGTGAGGAAGAGAAGGGGACGAAGAAGATGGAAGAGCACGAAGGATGACCAAGGCTGCGCTCAGTTGGCTTGAGTTAATTCTCGTCACATGCAATTTGACGATATTTTTCCAAGTAATGCGAGACACCCGTCCTAGCGAATGTTAAGTGCTGGTTTTCTAGATTACTTCGTCAAGTCACTAACAAATGTGGTCATAGCGACGGATGCCTCGCTAACCGAAGAAAAATGTGGCATTTGTATATTCATCCCTATTATCGATTGGTCATTTTCCTCTCACCTGCCTGACTTTGTAGCCATCTTTCTTGCTGTATTGTTAGCGGTAGTTATGGCCCTTCGTAAATTAGACCGGGCAATAGATTCTGTAGTCATTGTAGTGGATTCTTTGACCTTGTGTAAACAGTATAAGCTCGTGTAAGGGGCGCACCCCTGGGAAGATGGCACTCCCAACTTGGCAGCCCAAAATTTGGGCAAAAAAAAAAAAAAGAAATCCAAGGGAGAAGCAATGATGTTCCATGCCACGATGCTGCGCTCGCGCACCGACGAATTTTTGTGCGCTGCGTACTTCCCCCTGCCGCTACTAGATGGCGGGAGCTGCGCATTGACCTCTGATCCAATGGTACGTCCTGGGTGTGCAGAAGGCGCCGGCTGCGGCGGCACCATTTTGACCAAAAGGTTCGGTCTCGTGTAAGAGCCGCACCTCGTACGAATTGTAAAAAAAAAAAAAATAGTCCAGCCCTTACACGAGTCTATGCGGTACTCAGTGCACAACAACTAATGACTCTCAGATATTGAATCTTTGTTTAAATACATCATTAGATTGTTTCAATCATCGTTACCTCAACACCTCACTAATATTTATTTGGTCTAGGTGCCTGGGCATACAGGCCTTGTTCTAAATGAAATGGCAAAGTCGTTAACGATGGCGTCGATAGTTGACCCAGCCATTCTAATTATGCCTACGTCAGGTTTGACCATAGCTGCAAAATTTTCGAGGCAAAGGATGCTACGACATTTCTCTGTGCGTTCTATAACAAACTCCTCGTATTTTAAACACCTAATTCTTGTACCGCTGAAAAAGTGACCTATATGGAACGAGAACTGAAGTAGGTATTAGCAAGCTTCTCCTGTCGCATACCTTTTCTTAAATATTTATTCACACACAGATGCTATGGCACCCTCCCAGGTGTGTGCTATGTCTAGGGAATATGCGGCCATAGAATTTTGTTTTCATTTCGTGTCGACAATTTACTAGCCTAAGAAAACCAACATTAGAAAAGCCTTCTTTGATTAGATTTAGCATGCTCAAAATTTACTATCCTTGGGTGTGTCTACTCTTCGGCACAGCGACGGGAGGGTCAGCGCTGCCATCGAAGATTTTGTTTTACCATCAATGGCATTTATTTAAACTCTCAATTTAAGATTTAAAGATTCCGTTACTTTCCATCAAATTGAATTTGAATTGGTTTATTGTTATGCTTTTCAGTTAACTTCTTTATTTCACAAAGCCAGTCCCTCTACTCTCTATCTTTTGATTTTAACTTACCTATCAACAAAATTTTGTCGTATTTTTTTCTGCTTTACTTTGACCTATCCGGTTCTTGACCAATACCCCAGAGTGGGTACGTTCCAGCATTTCTCATGATCTACATCTACATTTACCACTTGACTGCCCTACACTTGGGGAAGAGGAGAAAACGATACCTAAGAAAAGGGAAGCATTCAGCGGGAACTTGCATGCCTTAATTAGAGTCACACGCGATCGTGTAGGCTAATTAAATTGTATGTTCCAAACATAACTAAAGCGCTATGTGTCGTATATCAAGTGTTGTTAGACATGTGCGAATGGCAGACCAGGAGAAGACATCTGACTCCAAAACCTATCTGCTAGCCGCGTGGTGCTCGTGCGAACGCCACGAATCAAGCCTTTTTATTGTTTTCTTCCTCTTAGGCTTGCTAATTTTCCACGGCTCCTTAAGCTACCAGAAGAGGACGCTACATACGCACTCTAAAGATAACTACAGCGTAGTATGTGTGGCTGTAGCGGAGCGTTGAACAAACGTGCCCAAGAAAAACGAGAACGCACATTAAAAGAAATGCAGGTTTGACCCAAAATAAGAATTACATTTTCATGCCATCCTATTCGCTGCCTACGTTAATGAAGTCTCCGGATGGATGGCTCGATGGATGCTATGAGCGCCCCTTTGGAACGTAGTGGTGGGTTGCGCCACCAAGCTCTTGTTATTATATTGCGTAATGTTCTATCTATACTAAAGAAGAAAAAAAATAGAGAAGGGGAAAAAAACTCACGATGAATTCCCATAACCAAATTTTCTGAACCTCTATTGTGAACTTTGTTTGTGCACACGTGCGTTGTTTGTCGTTTCCTTACTTTACTTCCACCATTCTTTCAACTGCCGCTTACTAATATCTACTGCCGAGATGTTTACATCTCCCCTGCTTTCGCTGAACCCAAGGGCTTCAGGGAGGCCAGAGATGTAGAAATCGACCACTGGGTAGACATCTTTACATTCTAATAAAAGATGTTCTATCGTTTCCCTACCGTTACCGCAGGAAGCACATGCTTGCTTTTCCTTCTCATATCTCTCATTATAAATGCGTCTTCTAAGGCATCCTGATCTCACTTGGAAAGTAATGAGCTTATCTTTGAGTTATCATAAATTCTTTCTTTCCTGTTTTTGTTTTTTCCCCTTAAGTGGTTGCTCATAGCAGGTTTAATTTCCATAACCGCCACCCATGAGATTATCGCAGCCTCTCAGACTTTCCGCTTGATGTTCTTTGTTCCCATGTTGTTCACCATACAGGTCGCATACTTGCTGGTAAGCTTCCTACTTCTCTTACTCCACTGTGAATCAGTGTTTTTCGTGTAGAAATACCTGAAAACTTTCCCACTCCATTTACATTCTTCCATATTCCTCAGTCGCTCGTCATAATCAATTCTGCTGTGAGATTCTCTCACTTCAAAGCTTCTCCATCCCGTATCACCCTGCACAGCTTCATTTCTAGTCTTCCCTTGAGCGCCCAAAGCTAGGCATCTCACTGACCTTTAGCTGCCATCGAGTCCTGATTGTACCCCTGATTTCAAGCAAACAACGGTATTTCCAAATGTAAGTCCTGGAACCATTACACCTTTCCACATACCCCGGAGCACCTCACACCAATTGTATCCCCATAGTACTCTGTGTTTCACTATGACCGTATTTCTCTTAACCTTTGCTGTTATAGTTTTTCCCTGTTCTTGTGTATCTATCCGCTTCGTTTATCCATATACCAAGGTATTTATATTCCTTTACCCGAGGTATTTCCTCGTCCTGAAATGGCACTGTCTGTTCACTGCTTTCATTAAATACCATAACGCCTGATTTTTGACGCTACATTTCAGACATAAATTATCGCCTTCATGTCCACAGATATTACCCAGACTCTGCATACCACTTTGCTTGTTAGCCAGCAACACAATGTCGTCCGCATAATATAAACATGGTAGCTGCTGCTCTACTAGTGTACCCGCCTATTTGTATGAGAGATTAAACCCGATATTACTTTTGTCTGGCGCCCCCTCCATCCTCACCACGTACATCATAAACAGCAGTGGGTATAAAGGGCACCCCGGCCACAGTCCCTTGGTGATATTAACTTTCTCCTCACTCCTCATACCATCCCACTCAACGCAGACGACATTTTCTAGGTAAATCTCTCTCAAAAGCTGTCTACACTCGTCGCCCAAGCCTTTCCCTGTCAGAATATCCCACAAAATGTGGCGGTCTACGTCGTCATACTTTCCTGCAATGTCGAAAAACGACACAAATAACGGTCTCCTTTCTACTCAGCCCGTACGCGACCGACGCCCCCCTCTGTCTTACGCTCAATGTACGGTTTGCTCCTTGTGATTTTTTTTTTCATCTTGCAAAACCACTGTCGTTGAAACAAGCGTGGCCTTGAGCGCGCATTGAGTTCATGAGTGCCTGTCCCGCTTTCTTAACTGCACTAGCCTTAACTGCGTGAATCTCGGGGCCACTGAACCACTGCTCCGATGTTTTTTTGTGTATGTCGACGCTCAGAGGAACGAACGTGATGAGTGATAAAATACAAGTTGATCTTGCTTCCTTTGACTTTTCATTTTGCGATGTGTTCATTCAAGGGGATAAGCTCAGCATAAATGATTGCAACGCCCGCACGCACGGGTTCAGAAATATTTCTTTCTGTAACGAGGTCTGCATTGTAAGTGCGCTGATATGCAATTGAAAGGGTGTTAGCTTTTACCCATCAGTTTTTGTGTTGTCTCTCTTTCAACTCCCGGCCATATTACGTAATGACAGCATTACGAGAGTCTTGATCCTTCGAAAAGCAAGCGAACAGTGAGAAGACGATTTCATAATGATGTCTTTGCATATCACTGGTGGAGTCGCTTAAATAATGTATGTCGTTCTGCCCTTTTTCAACCGCACGGTGACGTTGTTCAAGGTTCGCTTTCAACACGTAAGCGCTTTGTAGACACGTGCGTATGCGTGCATTCCGACATTATTCTTTAACTTGCGTCCCTGTTGGCACATGACTGTGAAGGGAGGGGGGGGGGGGGAACAGCTTAGGAATGTTCAAAAAAAATACGCTATCGTATATCACATCGTATAGCTTCCCTACCAACTACCAGTTTTCTTGTCGTTACCGTGATAGAAATTAGAAAGATTCGGCCGACTTTTCGCTCTGTTCCTTTGTTCTACTTTTTCATCTTAAGCACTGCATGCTCTTAAACGTCTGTGCTGTGGTCGACGCTGTAAGCGCGCATATTCTATATGTCGCGTGAATTACTCTTCAACATATTGCCCGCTTAATGCCTCGCAGGTACTAGGGCATGCGCGACGTTGTCATAGCAGTGTTGTTCCCCCCACCCCGTGGCTACCGGACTAGGCCCGTCTGCAGCGTGACCATGGCACTCGTTGTAGGTAATCAAGCGCATTTATTTCGCGTTTGCCTTACCACTCTGGACATCCAGAAAGGCGCAAATGTCATCTCCAGCTCTATCGAACAGGAAACAATATTGCTTTTTTTAACGAGTCTGCCGCGAACGCATCTGTGTCTAGACTGACGGAACCGTGAGCCACCCTATATAGCTGCTGTTCTTGTTGTTGGTTTTGTTTATTAAGCTATGAGACCATCGGGAGATCAACTATCGAAGGGCCAGTTATCCCAATTATCAAAAATAAACACCAGCGTTTTCGCACTGCATGAAAAGAAAGATGAAATAGATGAAAGAGGCAGAACAGAAATATTGTCTCAAAATAACGCATTTAACTCAGTCATATAACATGTTATACAATGTGCATGTAGACAAAGCGTTCTCTATCAGCGTCATTACGTTCGCTCACATTGTCTGTTACCAGAAACAGTTCCTCTTTGTAATATGACGCATGAAAAACAAAGCATAGTCATGAATAACGCACATAAAACATTTGTGTAAGTTCACATAAATGCGCGCGCCAGCCTTTCAGCGCCAACTCTAACATTAAACAATGGATCCCACGAAGAATACGTTGCAGGCATAACGAGCATTATTCATTACGATGTTGGTAACTGACACAACATCATTGTTCAGCGGTTGTCTTGTCACCGCTCTTCCATTGCAAAAGCAGGTGTAGCCGCCTTATCTGCCCGTGACCCTGATAACTACATTCCCACCCCATTTTCTAGAGTTGGCGGAGTGAGTAAGCATGTCGCGCCTGCACTAGAGCTCCCACTGGAGCTCGAATGCAAGCTAGGTGCATACTTGGTGACTAGTTTTGACTTTGCCACTTTCGTTGATGCTTTCGGCGGACTTCTCAAACTAGCGCCTTTGTTCCCACCACCCACATGTGCAGTTCGGTGCGCAAACCGAATCGTCATTTAGGTTTCTTATGTCGTCTACGGCTTAGGTCACTTCTGCCTACTCCTTTCTTATCAGAATGGCTGATATACTTCACTGAGTTCTTTGCAGGTGGAAGCACAAGATGGCTAGCCTTTTCGGCGGGTGCCTTCACTTCAGTGCAAGAACAACTGCGCTCCGCAGAAATGCGCTTTGGCAAATACTAGGCGCTCTTATTGTAGTTTCTGTGAGCCTCGTCAATCATAAGCTTTCTTTGCCATATAAAACTGATATCGCTGCGTCCCCGGTGAGCCTTCTTTTGTGAAAACGTACGGACAGTGCACTACCGGGATGTTTTGAAACGAAAGGATCAAATGGCCATTTGAGCGAAAAAGCCGGGGCCTGTGCTCTGTGCAAGCATAAAACGGCACCTAAATTCCCATTGGCTTCGACGCCACGTCAGGAGCACGCCTCGACGGAGCAGAGCGGGTGAAAGGGAACACCTGTTCCCTCGATAGCATACTAGGTGTTGTGTGAAGGGAGAGGGCATCACCACGACGCTCCGTCCCGTAGCCCTCGCTCGCGGAAGCCAGTGTTATGCGCATTTTCCTTGTCTGCGCAAGCTCTCGCCTGTGTTCTAACTGAATCTCGGCCATCGCTATAAAGAAATTATTCTATAAAGAATACAATAAATTTGAAAGGAAGAACGTTGGGGGTAGTGAGTATTGAACCTACGACCCCACGCTAAGCAGCCGATTGTTTGGACCACTCGGCTAAACTGGGGATTCCTAAATAACAGGCCTGTGCCGTCGTGACAGCACATGCCTGTTATGACGTCGTGCTAGTTCGACCGAACTTTCCATTGCTAAGCCCGGCGGTACGGAAGCGGTGATGTCGAAATCACCATGGCTCACTCGGGAGAGACAGACAGGAATAGAAGAGAGGAAAGGCAGGAAGGTTAACTAGACACATGTCAGGTTTGCTAAGCGGCACTGGGGGAAGGGGTACAGGGGCAAAAAGAGAGAAAGAGGAGATTAAGGGCGCACAGTTTCATGCACATTTGAAGTTTCACACCGCGTCTACACACGGTTGCCAAGACCTGGCGACTTGAGGTATTTCAACAATGATTTCGTGGTTATCTGTCCCATCGACGCATACGGCCATAGTCCGAAGATCTCCATTTCCGAAAATTGTCAGAGTCCAGCTTGTTCAATGCTGTTCAGAGGGCTTCACGATCAACGTTGTACTGGGAACGGAGACATAGAATGTGTTTAATCGTTTCTATAGTTACACAATAGTCGCACGTGGGCGTATCACCCATTCCAAAGCGAAACAAGTAGGCTTTCGTAAATGCCACCCGAAGCCAGAGGCGGCACAATACTGTCGCCTCAGAGAGGAAACCTTTAATTGTAGCTTTAAGGATGGATCAAGCCTATGAAGATGACACTTCGTGGGTTGGGAGAAGACCTGTATTTGCGTGTCAAAGCTCTAGGTACGATATGAAGCTTTCTTGCAGCGTCGGTTCTGGATGAGGGGATTGGAACCAGTCGGGCTTTCAGATGGGCCGACCTGGCGGCTTCGCCGTTGAGGTCATTGTCATCAATGCCGATATGTCCAGGTAGCCACTGGAATGTAATTTCATGCCCTTTAGCGATAGCTTGGTGGCGGTCTTCTCTTATTTCATATGTCAACTGCTCATGAGTCCTATAATATAGGGCAAAATGCAGGCTCTGAAGTGCTGCCTTAGAGTCACTAAAGATGACCCATTCCGGAGGTGTCTCTTGCAGGAGGTATTTGACAGCAACACGCAGGGCAGCAAGCTCTGCCGCCGTTGATGTTATCATGAGTGACAGCTTGAATTTCATTGTGGTATTCGTAGCTGGAATGACAAAGGCACATGACGAGCTGGTAGGATAGACTGAACCATCGGTGTAGATGTGCATTCGGTCCCCGTATGTTTCATTGATTAATAGCATCGTCATCTGTTTCAGAGCTATATTTGGGTGCTTGGCCTTTCGCTTTACACCCGGAATACTTAGGTGCGCCTTAGGTTGTTGGAGACACCACACGGGCCAAGAAGGCCTTGCTGCTGGTATGTATCCTAATGGAAGACAATCTGTATGCGTGATTATAACTTCAGAAAACATTGCACGAGGTCTCTGCAATGGCAAGAGTGCCAATTGATGATCGAAGGCGTGGGAAAGATGAATATGCGGCCTGAGACAATACAACAAAATGTATGTTTGGATGGGATGATCATTGGCGAGCACGATTGTTGCCGCTGTTGACGCACAGCGAGGAAGTCCTAAACAAGCGCGCAGTGCTTGGCCCTGTAAGTTCTCCAACTAGTGAATATTTTTCTTGCACATACTGGACAACATTGGAAGGCTGCAGCTTAGATACTCTAGGAATCGACCTCTGCACGATTGAAACAAGGAGCGTACAGGTGTGCCCCATGTGATCCCGCAAATGAATCCCTGTACCTGGTCAATCGACAACAGTTTTTTTTTCAGCTATGTGCAATGAAGGCTCTAGGAAACATTTCGGTCGATTATTATACCCAAGAATCGATAGGTCTTTCCAGAGGCGATAGTGTGTTCACAAATGGACACTGGGTATGGCCTCATTGATTTACGTGCGAATGCAATCAATGTACATTTCACGGTCGATACTGTCAAGCCTTATGTTTGAAGTTATGCTGATGTCAAAGTTGCTGCCCACCGCAATCGCGCGCAAACCTGAAGGCGTGTGACCACAGAAGTGTAAAGGGAAATGTCATCTGCGTATATCGAGAAGTAGATTGTTCTAGTCTAATGAGTGTCACATTCAATAACGTGGGACCCTGTACTCATCCCTGAGGCACGCTGCAGTAGGCGCAATATTCAGCTGCGGTGCAGTCTACTGTTTGTAGAAAAAATGACCGGCGAGTTATGTGGTCGGATAACCAGCGAAACATGCGGCTGCCGATTCCAATAGTCTCCAGGGAGTTGATGACGGCGTCCTGTGCAACGTTGTCATGCGCGCCTTTCACGTCGAGAAAGAGCGCAACTGATATGCGCTTACGGCTTTTCTCCTTTTGCACAAACGTTGTCAGGTCGATGAAGCTATCAATTGAGAAACGACCCCGGCGAAAGCCTGTCATGGTAGTGGGGTATATATTGTAACGCTCGAGATATAATTCTAGAAGTGTAAGGACCACCCTTTCCGTCACCTTTCCGATGCAGTTGGCTAGAGCCATAGGGCAATATGCCGCCAAGTCCAACGGAGATTTTCCGGGTTTAGCAAAGGTACCAGCCGACTTAACTTCCATTGCCGGGAAAGTGTACCTCTATGCTATGAGTTGTTCAAACTGTTCAGAAGCGCTCTTCTTGCCTCTTGTCTAAGGCCTCCCAAGGCTGCATAGGTGACGCCGTCAGGGCATGGAGAGGATTATTGTTAAGGAACGGCCAGGGTGGCTTCGAGATCTTCCATGGTCTTCGCTCTGCACGCTGTCCACTTCTTCCGTCGTCGTTCTTCTTCCATCGTCGCTCTGCACGCCGTCGAATCAGACGAAGTCTCTCAAGTTCAATGTCGAAATCCGTTGGGTTTGACGACAGCGATAGTAAACACTTTGCAGCTTTCATTGCTTCTGCGGTGGTGTCGTCGACGTTGCCGGCATAATCTCCCCGACACGCTTCTTCCATAAGCGACGTAAACATAGTCCAGTCGGTGCTCTTCAAGAAACCACGAGAGAAAGATCGAGCGAGTCCATTAATCTTTAGGTTGGCGGGAATGTGAACGTTCCCGTGACTCTCGATGTCGCAAAACCACTTAACGTGTGACGCGAAGCTCCGTGACATTAAGGACAAGTCGAGGTAGTTGTCATCCAGGGCACCGCGATACGTAGGGCTACCATCGTTCACGATGCAGAGGCCATAATCAGAGGCATGCGACACAACATTCGTTCTCCTGGAGTTGATCTTGGTGCTTCTCCAAAGCAAATGGTGCGCATTGAAATGCCCAGTAATGTCCCAAGGGCCATCTGTTTCTTTTAATACGTATTTCAGTCTCTCACACTCAAACTGCCTTGGTGGGGAGATGTAAGAACCAATAAATGTGAAAGACACTTTCTTCTTTCTGACGCGGAGGCATACGTATTGGTTGTAGTCATGAGGCTGAACAGTATGCGAAACAAAGGTCAAGTTTGTGAGGATATAAATGAGAACGCCGCTTCGTTCGTCGCAAGGGGTACAAGCAAAAACTTCGTAACCAGATAATCTGTAAGGAGTTGATAGGTTCGGTTCACAAATAACAAGTATAGGAAACCGATCCTTCAAGACAAATTGACGCTAATCCTAGATGCGGGACTTCAAGCTTCTGGCATTCCATTGAAAATCGTCGCACTTCTCACTCCAGTTCGAAAAGAAAGTATTAGGTAGGTGCTGTACAAGTACTGGATTGAGACCATCCAGTATTTGCAATGCGTTTTGAGCTGTCGTTGTCTGCAGCTTGCTCAGAAGCATGCGAATCGTATTCATTAGTGATCGCATCACAACAACTTGCCGATCTTGTTCAATCAGTTCACCGGCAGGAGATGCTCGGATGGACTATTTCCGTCGGCGTGCAGTGATTCTGCTGGTGCTTGCCGCTTTGGCAACGCAGGCCAGGCTTCGGTGTCCATATTCTTCTCAGTGCCCTTGTCCTTGTCTTTTGTAGGCCTTTCTGAAGTGCGTGGCCTAGGATGTAGTGGAGGAGGTGACCGACGCAGAAGCTTTCCTTGAAGAACGTCGGCGACGGGAGCGTCGCTTCCTGACTTTAGCGGCGGCTTCTCGCTGAGAGAAATGATCCCGTGCCATTTCTTTTAAGATAACAATTTCTTTCTTAATTTGTCGACCGTCCTTTGATGAAGCCTCATGAGATTAGTGGCAGTTCGGACATTTCATGACAGTGGCTGCACATTTATCTGCGGCGTGTTACTCAGCGCAACGTGGGCACACTGTTTCGCTTTTACAGACGCTGCTAACGTGCTCTAGTTTCATGCAGTTGCGGCACTGCAGAGGCTTCAGAATGAAAGGCCGGACAAGATGACGAAAGTCCCTATTAAAGTCTATAGCTGTAGTGCGAGGTAGCATTACGTCACGGATCGAAGTGCACCGGCCTTGTGCTATTTAGGAAGTGTTGGCCAACCGTCTGAACGCGCTCGCTTGCGCGCGAGAAATTCATAACTTGAAGCACCGCTGAGCGGTGTTCAATTGGACATTAATGCTTTCTCATTCACAACTCATCAGAAGTGCGTAGATGTCCTCAGATTTTCTGATGCTGCCTTGCGACAGGCAATTACCCAGCTTTATTCTCGAGGGATGGCTTCCCCTCAGTGGTACGCGCAGCTAAGAGAAGACCCTACCTGAGTACACTATAGGTGAGGTGCTATTGAGCGCGCGAAGCGCAGCAGGTTTGGGATAAAGATGGTGGTGTTTAGCGTGAACGTCTATGGCCTTGAAAGCCGGCAATTTCGGGCTCGAAACGGGTTACCCAAAATTTCAACGGAAGATCCCTCAGAATTCGGCCTTGTGGTCGCTGTTTTCGCCGTTGTCATTGTAATGATGATTATCACCATCATATTTAGGTCCACCACCGCGCAGAAAGCAGTCTTGGCAATCACCAGCTACTTCGGGGCTGCGTCAGCAAACTCCATTCCAGCTGCGCCAGCAAACTCCTTTCCATCCCGCGAGGTTCTCAAATTGCATCATTCCGTCTGGTCCCTGGCCGACCTCGACCACTTTCCTCACCCTTGGTGCCGATTTCATCGCAGTAGTCGACCGCCAGCTATCTGCTCTTCGAATTGCGTGAACTGTCCACCTGCACTCCTTTCTCGAGAGTTCAAATACCGACTTTTGTTTTCTGATCCATAAGGGGGCTTCCTGGGTCATGATAGCACACATATTATGTCTTTTTTCATTGATCCTTTCGCAGTCCTTGACTCCCTTTCACGCCTTCGTTGTCCAGTGCGCACTACATTCGAGTGTTAATACTGGGCTTATGCCTTGATTGTGTTTTCTTTTTCTTCTCAATAACATTGGCAGGCTGCACTTCATGAAACCGGCGTAGATAGATTAGGCGAATCTGACGCTGATATTTCGTTAGATCTGAGATCGGTGTCACCATGAGCACTTTTCCACCGACGCCGCGAGCCGACCATGTCGTGTCGGTTGTGATCTGACTAATAATTGCAGCTCTGCATTTCCTGGCAAACTGGATGTTTATTGGCCTTGACCACCGTAAATTAACAGCGTTAAAGCTGCGCTGTTTATTTCCCTCATGTATCTGTACCAACTTGTCCAAATCTCTGCTCTTATGAAAATGTAACGGAACTGCTCCGTGACTCTTTATACCGATGTTTTATTTAGTGGCGTCGAGTGAATAGTCTGGGACACAATTTTCGGATGCGGCAGAGGGGCGGGAACAGATGTTCCCCCTTTCGAACTGGAGTTACGTACTGCATTACATCGTAGGCGATCCCTCGTTTTGTTTTCTCATTTCTAGCAAACTAAAACTTTAATTTATTGTCTGTCGTGTGAAATTCACGGTCTAATTATCATGGACGCTGTAGTAGGGTATTCCGTATTAATTTTGACCACCTGGGAATCATTAACAAGCACCTAAGGCATGACGCAGGGGCGTTCTTGCAATTCACCCTGAATGAAATGCGGTCGCCGCGACCGAGATTTGATACGACGACCTCATGCTTAAGAGTGCAACGGTATAGCGGCTAAGCCACTACGGCGGGTGACTTAAAACCTCTGTTATATTTTAGAGGTAAGCAGCGCATAGAATAATTTTCCGGTTTTGTGTGTATAAGTATAAAGGTAATTTAGAATTAAGCGACAGCCCATCAGGAAATAACAAATACTGTCCTTTGGGCCCTATCAAGGTTGGTGCAGGAACGGCACAGATATCTATAACATCTGCGTAATATTCACAACCGTGTTAATCACAGTTTTATTGTCGAAGTCCCAATGCAAACAAAGTGGCGTCTCCAGTAACATTGAATAGAAGCTTTGTAGCTGTAAGACAGAGAAGCTTCTGTTACATTTACTGATCTGCATGCTTTCTTGATACACTATTAGCTTAGAGGCATGAAAAAAAAACGTATTTTCAGGACATCAATAGAATTATTGCTAATTCGTTTAGATTGTGAAATAACTGAGAATAACATTGGAAGCTTTCTGCGGTGCATTTGGCCCCAAATGGGCACTTATTTTAGCACAGATTTTCTCCCGTATACCAGTTTATGGTTGGGGCAGTCACGCAATAGCTGGAACGCAAGAAAGTGTCCCCGTACCCACCCAAGACACGCCAGTGAGCTGTTTATCTGCTCTATCTGAATCTGCAAATTAGTTTCTTAGGATACGCAGGCTGCTTAAGATCTACTAAAAGTTTCTATAAATGATGAATCGGAAGAAATACAAAGTGAGCTTGGATCAACAACCACTGAGACCAATATTCAAATCCGCCCACTCCGCTCCCCCCCCTCCCAAAAAAAAGAGACATGCTGAATTTGCTTGGTTGAATAAGAGTTCAATTTCTCAACTAAAAATGAAGCTGTTGTTTCAAGTCATGAGTTAACACACTGACTTCAAGTACTTTTTAATATGTAAACTAAAGAAAATCATTTAATTTACCTCGGCGTAATTTGAGGACGATAGCGCAGTTCCGTAGTTAACTAATGCCCTTAATGCCTTGATGTTTTATTGAGCTCTCGTAACACGTTTGCCTTTCTTTATTGACTACATTGCTCTTTCTTATAGTTCGCGGTCGACAGGTAATGAATCATACATCTAAGACGACTAATTCTTTCCTACAGCGCTGGAGATTTTACGGTACCTGAGTCAAGCATTTTGCTAATGATTGCACGAACACACTCTTCAGAATGCGTCAGAGATAATAGAGAGGCGAGCGAATTCCATAGGACAAATGCCCAATTTCAGCTGTACGCACTATACAGACTTTTTGTGAGCTGCCACTGTACAGAACTAGTGGTTTTCGCTATAGTATACAACAGCAGCGTGGGCTTTATATTCGTAATTCACGGAAGAAGGAAACTCAGAACAGATCAAAACAATATCGATGTGGCATATTTGAAGAAGAGGCAACTAAATACGAAAAATAAAACCACAATTTGTGCACTAGATTATGTAATATGACTGATAGGCATTTTGTAACCACTTACGAGCAGACAGTAAAATGGGCTGCCGTAACGTCTACATATACTCACTCTTTTTTTTAAAATTCATGCAAGGACACTTCTGGTGATTTTGTATTCCGTTTATGTATAACTGCTGCTACAGCTACCGAAAATCGGGAGTCATTGCTATGGGTCACATTACGTATGTATTCGAGTTTCATTAGGAAAGCCTCGGAGCAATGCACACAGTTCGTTTGAAAATAAAATTTGCTTGGTTACCACGGGTGATCACGCAAGGCACATCATGTGAGGTGCATCTCAACCTCACGTGAATACAATGACACGGAAAGGCAATTCAGGTGCTCTGTTGCATAGAAACCGAACACAACTACTTGAAACGAGTTGTTACTTCGACGCGCCATGTTTTCGCACTGCTTAATATTAAACATTGCCATGTCGTTAACTCGAATTAGTCGTTGAAGATTTATATAAATTTCAAATTTATATGAAAATATATAAATGAGATAAACCAAATCTGCCTGGGTAACCTATGCGCGAGAGGACGATATGGTTCACCGTTGCGGACCAAAATCGAAACCCCACCTTGTGCTTAAAATCAAGTATGGTGTCATGATGATTCGTGGGTTTTTCGGGGGCCAGGGCCAGGGATGGCCAAAGAGCGCCAAGAAATTGTATGGGGAAGTCGATGACTAGGTGAATGACAAGTGTAAAGTATGGTGTCAAGTGCACACGATATACTGCTACGATGGGAGAACATGAGGCTGTTTTGAGCCAGCAATGTGGCGCACCATCTTACTTATGAGAACATCATTGTCGTAATTCAATTTTATCGGTATTTTCGCAACGTGCGCCACGTAAAACGTACATTAATCAAAAATTTGTCTTTTGATTGACAATACACCTACTTGCATGATCAGCAGCGCTAATGACGTTCCATAGTTGAAAAAAAAGCAACGCCGATTTCGTTCATATGGCGTGCCCCAGGTTCATCCCTGTTTTCAGGGAGTCGGCGTTGTTGCAAGACGCACCAACAACGCGCACTTATTGATTCTTAAATGACTAAATGTAGAGAGGGGTCCCCAGCTCTCTAAAAAAAAAAACAAGAAAAAACTTCCGTTTTAGTATTTGAGCGGTCATAGAAGCTTAAATATCGAGTGGTAGCCTGCAGAATCATCTTAAATTTATACAAGGAGGCCTGCGGCATCGTATCCTCTTTCACGTTTTCTCTACTACAGTATACAGGAACTGTTCAAGTTATATCGAATTCAACCTGTATGATTCCGTCCAACCAATCAATGCATTAAACGTGAAGGTCGTGGTCGTAAATGAGAAAGACCGACCCGAAGACTGACGTAAGGAAAATCTGACCGTTAATGTTTATGGCCATGCGAGGCCGCAAGATACAGGGCCATTTACAATTCTGCCCATGAATATATGGAACTTGTTTCCTTCACGTGGTATGACAATTTCAGGATAGCGTTCTTGAGCGACGTGTGTATTCCACGGGAGCGTTACTCTGAGTGTATTTGTTCATAACCCACTTAGCGCACTTGCGTGCATTGCAGTTAGTGCGATGCTGCATCGCGGGTATTTCGATTAAGGTCATTAAATTGTGTAGAAGGGAACTCTAGCGGAATGTTTAGTCACATTTATTTGGTTTCTTGTCCTTTATTTCTTCCCATCGTGCGACCCGTTATTCATGTGCCTGATCTTCACTCTCTGCCTTTTTTCTTCCCTGAGCACTCGGAAATTACGCGCCAAAGAACAAAGGCCGTTCGCAGTGAGAACGGGCCAACGCCGCAAGCAGCAGTCACTGCGCTGATCCTACGCAACCCCTCCCCCCCCCCCCCCTTTCCCGCCTTATTTCTTATTTTCTTTCAGGTCAAGTCGCACTGCAGTATATTTTCTTCCGGCGGATAAATAACTCAAAAATTCAATAAAACAGCGTAATACTTAGTCTGGCGGACATGCTAGATACGACGACTCGGACCATTCTGAGAATAGCTGCCTGGAGCATAAAATGCACTTCCCTGGCGGCCACCCTGCTTTAAATTTTGACCGTACGCGTCTGCTATTGCGTTTGCTTCCTTTCGCCTCATGCACAAAGCCGAGATCGCTTAGTGCTGAAGCAACCGACACAGTGAATGGACTTTTCTTTTTCTGCTTCCGAAAGTCCTTTTGGGTGGGTAGAGCCTTTCAATGTACCGTAAATGGAGGTCGCTTTGCCTGAATGCTTGACTCCAGAAGCTACCCATAGAAATCCAGAAGCGCCGCCGAGTAGAGGGCAAACTATTGAAAGAGTAGAACTTTTTAGTGTGGCGTCGAGTGCCAACGCGAATGCGAGAAGCGCGCGGCTCCGGGCTCCCAAGAATCGCTGCCCTTTGCTTCGGGCCTTTTGGGTGCAAGATTGTGGCCGGTCAGCCGCTTTTCGCATTTCAACCCCAGCTGCGAAGTGCGAAACACACGCACGCGAAGCCGAATTTCCCCCACAGAAAGTTGCGTTGCTTCTGTGGCCATTCCTTAAACCGACTTCCACCCTTTTTACAAGGAAGTTGCGAACTCCTAAACGCGCGTAAACACTCAGTGCATTTCTTTTCATTATGACGTACTCAGGCTTTGTCGTCAGGCTTAAAACTTAGGCTATATTGTACGGAAATATCTCCTGAAAATAACCCTCATACTATGGTACCCGATAAGTGTTATAAAAATGCGTGCAACGAAACACTACCGATAAACTATGTATTCAGTATGGCATGTTTTGCCTTCTGCGATGTTGTAATCTTATCAAGTCGAGCTTATTTTTACAATCCCTTTAAGGTGACCAACATTCCTCGACGTCATGCTCTTTTTCGACTAGAGCGACAAAAAAAAAAGAATTATCTTCGCTAAAACGAAATCTTCCGCCATTATGGTGTACTTTACTTTATTGTTTTTCTCCTAAATTATGCAGCACTTTATTATTCTTTTTAGTTACATCCCTTAAAAAACGTCTCACCAATGTAACCAACTTCGTCCCTTCACAGTGTAAATAATTTGTGAACAAATGTTGATTACTGTACTGCGCTCTGACCTTCCTAACTTTTTCCAGTGATCGACGATTGTAGAACACCCTGGAGCCAAAGCTTCGACAAGAAGGATTGTATTCGTCAGAACTCTGAGGGAAATAAAATCGTTGGTTCTTGCGATATCCCTTTTTCCACCGCTGTTGTTCACCTCGTTCCTCCATCTTCCGGCGAAGTTATATCTTATTAGTTTTATTATTAGCTATCCCCTCGCCCATCCCCATACGGTGCGTAAACGGTGGCGCTTCCCGCGTTCCGACTGTGTCCAGCGTTGGCTTTGACACTCTCCGCACGAGATGTGATCGCGTCGTTCTCATTCTCTTTACTCCAACTGCCTACCGTGTTGCTCGAGAACAGGCCAGCACTCACCACTGTGGCAGCAAATGTGCCAGGACTACGGGTATCAGTGCGGCGTGGAAAAGAGAAATCGCCGACGAAAGGCGACGCGACCAAGAAAGGCAGTGGAGGTCCGCCTTTCGTCGGTGCTCCTTGTGTCGTTGTCTACGTGCTAACTCAAAAGTAACTGGTTTCTCTATTTCGCATGGGAATGAGAAACGCAGGCTGTAATGTTTTTTTCTCGCGTGCGTTCTGCGAGGAGTTAATCAAAGCTGACACAGCTGCCGTATGCTTTCGCTTCGACTCAAACAACTGGTTGGGCTTGCGCCACAATGAAGGTATAATGAGCGGATGTCGCCACGTCCTCGCTGGCCTTTCTTGCGTTGTCACTATGCGCCATCTTACTCTCTCCGCTCATTTTGTTGCCGCGCTCTCGCTACGGCGTCTTCCACTGAATCAGCTTTAGCAGATCTAAAGGCTCGTGCATATTTAGGTCGTCATGGCACCGCTTGAAATGATGCAGTTTTCTCATGACGCCCTGAAGAGGTCATTGGGTGCAGTTAACTTTCTCATTTTCTGAATGACATCGCTATAAACATTCAATATAAGGTTGACGAAAGAAGTCAACTCATTGAACTCGCATGCATCAGAACTTCTCCGAAAGACTTTGCCCGCTGGCTGTTCTTTTTTTACCAAGGCGTATTTTTCTTTTTCAATTTCCTTGCAATCGTTTAACGTTCTGCTGAGCACAATCGACTGCTGACGCGACTGCAAAAAGCCACGAGATTGCAACAGCTCGTTCAGCATTGGACAAAGGAGGTCTTGAGATCAGAGTGACGGCCAGCTAAATAGATTCATCATGCCGTGAAACTATCTCTGCTGACCTGCCTTACTTCAGTGGCGAACAGCACCGTGGGAGCATGTCGTCATCAGAGCTGACATTGCAAGATCGCTGGCCTACCTGTGACGAAACTTGGGATGATTGCAAAGGTCAACGTTGCAGAGCAACATACAGGTACTGTGCGTGCTCGCACACACCCACACACACACACGCACTCGCACGTGTACCTTTTTGTTTGATTTCGCAACGGCTTTTTGTGCGTGATACCTATGACACCACAGTTTTTCGCTATAGCAACTACAGAAAAAAGAATTATGGGGTTTTACGTGCCAAAACCACTTTCTGATTATGAGGCATGCCGTAGTGGAGGACTCCGGAAATTTCGACCACCTGGAGTTCATTAATTAACACGCACCTAAATCTAAATACACGGGTGTTTTCGCATTTCGCCTCCATCGAAATGCGGCCGCCATGGCCGAGATTCAATCCCGCGACCTCGTGCTCAGCAGTCCAACACCATAGCCATTGAACAACCACGGCGGGTAGCAGCTATAGAAATAAAGCTGAACAAAATGTTCGACAACAATATGGTCAAACTTACCTAGAGTTCTCGTTATTCTTACGCAGCCTATGAATTCGCCATGTACTAAAGAAGTGGCAGCAAATGTTTATGTTATCTGGGAGGAATGAGAGCAGCGCTTATAAAATGAATAAGTATCGATTACAGAGATGGAGGAAACAGAAAAGCGAAAGAAATGCATGGCAATATTCGCGTCCGAAGGATGTTGCGGCACCTTTCCCAGTGAAATAATAACGGTTTCATTGTCAGAAAAAAAAAACAATTCTCGATATCTTACAAAGGCAGTGACCTTACTCAAGCTGCACGTTGTAAGCCGCGACGAAATTACGATATTCAAGAAATCTCGCAAACTGAGAGAGGGAGAGAAGTGGTTCTTGTGGGGAAAGGAGGAAAGGTGGCACTATCTTCTGCAATCCTTGAGGGAGCACGGCTCAACGACAGCAGGGGGATGGATATGGTTATGGATGGATATGGGCCACCTCCTATGGTCTATTACCAGTCCACTCCTCCGGTCGAAGCCACAGGGCCTTCCCGGCTGCTCCGCTGCTGCCGCAAACTGAGAAGCCTTCCTATCAGATTGCACGGGAAGCTAATTCTCTTTATTTCACTTCAAAGTTCTTATAATGACGTGTCCTCTGACGCACCTAATAACATACAATGAGTCGGCTAAACGTAGACAAAATGAATACACTTAAGACGCATTCGCTGGAATCATTTTTCCTTTCCGTACGTTTAGATTGACAGAACACCACCCGAACAAGCCACCTGGTATTGTCAACACTGACACCGGGACGCGCTGCTTCTCCACGTTGCACTGAGTGAAATAAAGTGGGCAACATAAAGCATTTGGACTGGTCCTGACAAGCGCTTCCATCCTGAAAAGAAGACGCTTCTGGATAGCATGAAAAGAACGCTTCCTCACCAACACGCGCAACATCTAGTCTTCCCGGAAGGATCACGCATAGTGCTCATGAAGTATCGCGCTTTCTTCTCATATTTCCGCGAGAAATAGGGCTGATTTACTGAGCAATTGTCAACCACGTCTGCCAGGCTGACCCAGCCTGCATAGCAATATGATCACCAGCACCGATAGCAGAAAATAGATCCACAGAACAATGCTGGGCGGAATGTTTTTCCGCCCTGCTTTCTTCTTTAGCTGTCTGCAAAAAAAAAAAACGGTTTTGGAAGCTTTAGAAAAAGAAAAAGCCGTTCACAGCTTTAGGAGGGATCTCGCGACCTTTTAGGAAAATTTCCGAGCGCCTAATTTTATTCTCTACTCCTCTGAAATCGCTCACACCCGGAAGTGTGTTCGCCAGTACATAAAACACCAGAGGGCGCACTTGGGATTATTAACATTCTAGCATCCTATTGCTGGTCCCGGTATCACACCATCTGTGCTCAACAAACTGGACTCGGAATAGAATACGACTGCTGTTTACGAGAGCCGGAAGTACGGTGGCTCGAACGCTCCTGAAAGCTTTTACGTTGGGTATGCTGCACAGGTTAGTCGGCCCTCTCTAATGGTAACGTGCAGCTTAGTAGCTTTGTTTGTTACGTTACGAGATGAAAGGCAATTCAAAGAGTTGAGGCTGCCACTTGTGGCTGTGCGCTGTCATACATAGCATTCCACTGATGCGCATGCGTTATGGGGGTGCCGGTCAAGCGTGCAAGGCCTGCGGGCATTTCATTTGCATGTGCGCACTGTGCCAAATGTGCACTCGGCGTTCTTGAAAAAGTAATCGTATCGAAATCAGGCCTGACGCCGCAAAGCCATCAAGTTGACGAGGACAGTTTTCCTGCTGGTACTCGTCACGCTTCCCTTATCTTCTTTGTTTTACTAAGTGGAGAACGAAATGAAGTTTTTTTCTTGTGCCCGACACGTCGGGCTTCTGAGAACCTTGCTAAATATTTTATTGCATCAGTTACCCCGAAAAGGTTGTTGCGTTACGTATGACATAGAAGGAGGCGTCACGAAAGCTATATTTTATGTTGATATGTTGGATAAGTTGCAGTTTTATTTTGTTTAGCATATCGACAACAGTACACATCCCTCTGTTTCCTTAGGTGACCTGGCCACCACCGGGTTCCCCTGAGGTCACCATATCGATGCCCAGCTTAGCGCGGACACTCGATCAACATAGATCAACAAGAAGCAGAGCTCCCAGTCTCAACCGTTCTTTAGCACTGGTCTCCAAGCAGCTGGATTACAGGGGCACGCCACGATTGCTTGTATCTCTTTCTCTCTATCTCCACCTGCCACTCTCTTTCTCTTTTTATCTCCCTTAACACTACTCCTCGTGCAGGGTAGCCAAGGAGAACTACCTCTGGTTAACCTCCCTGCTTTTCTCTGCATTCTTTTCTCTCTCTCTCTCTCTCTGTTTCATTCACAGTCGTGCTGGACTATCTGGACACCATTTATTATTTAAGCAGCAACAGCAGCAGCACAAGGCCTCTTACGGTATATGCATACATGTATCGCTTTGATAAAATGTTGAGAGAATTGGCATTCTTCCAGGCCTCTTTATTTGGGTGTTTGTGGATGTTGAAGCGCATTTCCTCCGAAGCTCTCCAGATTCTAAGGAAAGCTGGTCGACAGCACTTCGATAACACCGCGATCATATGGTTTCTAGCGCACGTCGCCACCCCCACCGATGAGGGCCTCATTAACTTGAACGAGGTAGCACACCGCTCTGCGCGAGAACTGACCCGCCGCGCAGAATCGGAGACCGCCTCTTCGAGTTCGGAACTCCGGGTTCAAAACACGCGAGAACGCCTGCTCAGGTACAATGACATCACCAAGCACTACCAGCTAGGCAGGCGGTTGCTGCCCCCACCTCACCCTATGCTGAAACGTCGCCAGGCAGTCATCTGGCGACAATTGCAAACACAAACATTCCCCAGTCCGGTGCGATTGCAGCACATTTTCCCCGCGCAATACCCGATTTATCTTTGCAAATTATGTCAGGAAAATAGAGCGACGCTGTCACACATGTTGTGGGAGTGTCGGGTTACATCAGCTACAATGGCAGTAGCTCCGGAGGCTCTTGCGTCGAAGTGGGCCACCGCTCTGCGCAGCTCCAACCTCAAGACACAAGAGTGGGCTGTCCAGCAAGCCCGAGAGGCGGCGACGAGGCAAGGCCTCGAAGTCCCCTCATGTGAGACCTGAGCCCGGGTCGTCAAATTTGCCGGATTCAAAATAAAGTTGTTTCCATCCATCCATGTTGAACACATCCACCAATCTTGTTGAGGTGGCACCAGTAAGCCACAATATTTTTCCGTCAGGGATACGTCTGGTGAAAGAGCTTTTTCATGAAACTACCGAGACACTCATCATCATCATCATCATCAGCCTGGTTACGCCCACTGCAGGGCAAAGGCCTCTCCCATACTTCTCCAACAACCCCGGTCATGTACTAATTGTGGCCATGCCGTCCCTGCAAACTTCTTAATCTCATCCGCCCACCTAACTTTCTGCCGTCCCCTGCTACGCTTCCCTTCCCTTGGGATCCAGTCCGTAACCCTTAATGACCATCGGTTATCTTCCCTCCTCATTACATGTCCTGCCCATGCCCATTTCTTTTTCTTGATTTCAACTAAGATGTCATTAACTCGCGTTTGTTCCCTCACCCAATCTGCTCTTTTCTTATCCCTTAACGTTACACCTATCATTCTTCTTTCCATAGCTCGTTGTGTCGTCCTCAATTTGAGTAGAACCCTTTTCGTAAGCCTCCAGGTTTCTGCCCCGTAGGTGAGTACTGGTAAGACACAGCTATTATATACTTTTCTCTTGAGGGATAACGGCAACCTGCTGTTCATGATTTGGGAATGCCTGCCAAACGCACTCCAGCCCATTCTTATTCTTCTGATTATTTCCGTCTCATGATCCGGATCCGCCGTCACTACCTGCCCTAAGTAGATGTATTCCCTTACGACTTCCAGTGCCTCGCTGCCTATTGTAAATTGCTGTTCTCTCCCGAGACTGTTAAGCATTACTTTAGTTTTCTGCATATTAATTTTTAGACCCACTCTTCTGCTTTGCCTCTCCAGGTCAGTGAGCATGCATTGCAATTGGTCCCCTAAGTTACTAAGCAAGGCAATATCATCAGCGAATCGCAAGTTACTAAGGTATTCTCCATTAACTTTTATCCCCAATTCTTCCCAATCCAGGTCTCTGAATACCTCCTGTAAACACGCTGTGAATAGCATTGGACGCTAACTTAACATAAATTTCTATCAATTACTTGATAACGTCAATGTTGACTGTAGGAAAAGCCTTCGGTGAACAGGTCAATAGTTTCTTCTCTGCGGGATACTCATATGCCCGCCAATTCTCTGAATTATTTCATTTCCATTATATCCCGTAATTGATCATTGTCCGGTCGTATGGTCAGTGCACGTGAACTTGGCGAAATTGGTAAAACATGGCAAAAGATCTCTTTTGAAGTGAATCAATTCTATTGCTTTCCTCAAATATGAAAGAATGCCAAATTATTCCTCGTCGAATAATGACGAAATATAGTAATAACTGCTTTTTTTGGCGCTTGTTTTTATTTGCTCGCGTCAGAATAAAGTATTGAAGGCCTTGGGATCGAAGCGATCACCAAAAAGGACCAATAATATTCTACTGCAATGGTACTTTTATTTGAATAATTTGATTACAAATCTAATTGTACTGATGGTCATATTGTAACGTAAGTTGAACTTCATGTTAAAGAAAGGCTTTTTCTGTAAGTAGGTTGTTAACCCACATCAGTAATACACTCTGTAGAGAAGTTAAAGTTCTCTAGCCCATGACGCAGGAGTAGTAATGATTATATATATATTCTAGAAGCTCTATGTGCGGAAGTTATCAGATAGCAGGCGTTTCATTTTGCCACTAGCTAGGATTTTACTCAGTATACCATGTCGAGCACCAACTTGCCTGTTGGATGATAAATAAAAAGCTGTCGCTAAGGGTCGGCTGGCTGGTATATTCTTCGAAGAAGTCTGTGAACTACGTGAGCGCCCAGGATTTCTTTGTAAACAACATTAGACCCGGACACTTGGTTTAATTGGCTAAATGAAATGTGCCTAGAGGCAACCATCTGACCTGAATCGACGAAATATAGGGTGTGTTATTTGCCGCCGTCATTGTCCTCACCACCGTCACCGCAGAGACAGCAATTAGTACTACATTTAGAGACCGACACGGTCCTCCCTGAAGCCCTGGATTTTCATGTAAGAAATTCACACTGACTCTGGATAAAAATACTCGGAGAGCTTTCACACTACTGACGACGGGTAGTTGGGCAGTGGCAAAGTCATGTCGCCGACCTGCTATGAGTGTATCACGTGGGTCACGTCTTCGGCGCTCAAGGCCGGTATAATGTAAGGATTGCTTCCACTCGATTCTACGCAACGGTTATCATCCACCATCCATGGGCGTCTGATACTGTCTATAACATTGGTGCGAGCGCCGCTCCAACCATTGACAAAATGCGAAAAGGAATGACATTGGAATCAAATATTTACATCAACCCAGCCCAGTATTCTCGTCACTCGCACCTCATACTCCTCATAAGCTCTACCGGCCCGTTGCCACTTGTCAATCATCGATTACCAAATAGTTTTGACAAAAAACCAGTACCAGTAAAAAGAAACAAAAAAAAATGAGAAAAATGGAAACAACTATGAGCTGGCACGATGATCTCTCTTACATACGATTAATACACGGCAGTTTAATAATCCACGTGCAAAAGATGTCGTCAAGTGTGTTTCTTTGGGAGAGTGGAATTAATATTCACTTTTCTTTCAGAAAAATGAAGCACTAGGCGTATTGCACAACTGGAATTCTTATCCCACCTTGTACCAGAGGAAATCGGAAGCAATTTATCTGAAGGGCAAGTGCATACAGGCGATCTTTTTCTCTTCGACTGGTACTGCGATATACCTGGACAGTAATGGTATCTACCGCTTTTCGCCAAAGCAACGGGTGCAGTCATTGCTCGAACTGTTATCATCTTCCACTTAATGCTTCCCGTTCAATCCTCTTGCATAGACGTCACCGCCATCGCGACAAATCGCTCTTCAGTTAAACTCGGAGGTGATGGGCGCTTGCGGAAAAGAAAAAAAAAGGAAATGAAATTTATTTTCTCGCTCTCGAGGAGACGATACAATTTGCATACCATCGACAACTTGCTCATTCTTTGCCATTTTCTCGCTTCCTTGCCATTGTCTCGTTCTTCTTCGAGAGTCACGCTCCGCTTCGTGGCACTGAATTTCGTCAGGCGATGAAGACCAGTGCGCCTGCCGAAGGTGAAGGGAGACCCGAGTCGGCGCAAGCAGCCTAAGCCCTGTCGAAAGAGCGCGATTCTGTCTTGCGTGAAGGCAATTTCCTCGGCACGGCCTTTCGTACTTCCTTTGCATTTCTTTCTCGGCCGCCTTGTCGTTTTTCATAGCTTTTTCTCGCATTGCACAGCACGTGAGGGACGCTTCAGCGATCAGTGCCAGGCCAGGTACCCCACAGATCTATGGCGAACCGCCAGTGGCTCCCCTTTCCCCGGACCCCCCTCCTACGCCTGCCCTTCCTTCCACACGGAGCCAAGCCGCGCAAGAAGACCTCCCCTCGTTGAGGAGCGTGTTTGTGAGAAAGAAAAGAAAACATGAAGGTGCAATACAGAAGTCGCGGTCGTGCCGCCTTTTAGGCACAGCAGAGTTGGGCCAAGTTCGCGCTTTCTCCCCTTCTTTTTTTTTTCGCTTTTGTGCAATCGCTTACTCGCCGATTATTGCTTCTTATCAGAATCTTCGTGTGCTCATCTTTTCTTCAGGTCCCTCGGCTACCCGCAAATTCCTTACGCCTCCGCTGCTCCTCCGCTATCAATAAGAATCTCGCCATGCTCCTTGTGGGTCACGCTAGCGTTGCTGGACCCCGTGAGTACGAACATAAAGTTAAAGAACTAAACAGTAAGAGGACGTACCTTCGAGTGTTGTATCTACCAACTTAAGTTACTAACAGTAGAATTCATTTATCAAAAAATGCAGCAGATCCAACGAGTTAGAATCTACACACAGCGAAGTTTTGCGTGAGTGCATAAACAATGGGAACACCAGTACACACACACACACACACACACACACACACACACACACACACACACACACACACACGCACGCACGCACGCACGCACACACACACACACGCACACGCACACACACTCACATTCACAGACACACGCACACACACAGACACACGTACACAGACACACGCACACATACACACACACACACGCACGCACACACGCGCACACGCATGCACACACCCAGAAACAAACAAATACAAGCGCGGGCGTACACACATTATACTGAGCCTCTTGTTAAGCAGAGTTGCTGACTACAAGCGAGTACGATGGACTCCTTGAACGCATGTATAATGGTTTCAGAGGTCACATGCGCAATTACAATCTATTCTATCCGCAAGAACCGTTAATTTACTTCCTCATTAACCGCGCAGCCGCAGATGCGCGAAGGTTAGCTTTTTGGTTCTTTTATTTTCTTTTCCCAGCACAGCCGGCGCCACCGCCATTGTGAGTGCGCGGAGGCGAGCGCCATCTGCTATTGCTGCAAGCAACCCAGCGGCGCACATGCTGCGCTGTGATTGGTTGGCTTATTGGACAAGGGGACAGTCAGGGCGCAGCTCCCACGGTCACGAATCCCGGCGAGGTTCGCGCAGGAAAGCTTCGCTTTTAAAAGGCAGAGAGGTCCGCTCGAGCTCGGGCGCTGTAACCTGCTGCTATACACGGCAGGAAGGCATAAAGCGGAACGTAATGAACT
Source organism: Dermacentor variabilis (assembly GCF_050947875.1). Taxonomy (NCBI): domain Eukaryota; kingdom Metazoa; phylum Arthropoda; class Arachnida; order Ixodida; family Ixodidae; genus Dermacentor; species Dermacentor variabilis. The sequence goes on from NC_134572.1 coordinate 72,821,150, forward strand.
CGGCAACCACCGACTCTTCCTGCTCAAAGAAAAATATATGATGAATAATAGAAGGTCATAAGGTCATACTGTTTAGTGCGAGAAGAAACAGTGGTGACATATGTTCTACGATATCATAAATTTGTGTTCTTGGTTTCAACAACGCTTTCGTGGTACTCTACCTTGCTGTGCCAAGATTACACTTGTGATTGTTGGCGCGTCGTTTTTTGCTACGTAACTGCATTGTGTAGTGCGACCTCAGTGCGCGGGGCGTATATCAGAGCTATACGGGGTGATCATCTTTAAGTTTCACTGAATTTCTTAAAATGAGTGTTTGCATATAACATAATTATAGTCCTTGAGCTACATTATTCTGGCAGGCGGACATTACTTACACGGGAAATCGAATAACATATACGACTAATTAGGAATAATGTACTAACTTCTAAATGAATTACTTTACAGCACATTTGGCAATTTACGAAATGTAGCTGCTGGTCTTGAAAGACGTCTCGCCTTGGAAGGAACTTCCAGGATGACACCAGCATAGAGGTGTGTGCCACCAAACTCGCCGTTAAAATGTACTATTGTTCCGCTCAGCTGTTTTTAACAAAACGCTCGTTTATGCATTGAAGCACGTAAGAAACGGGAACGCGCATGTATTCTGTCCCACACTTTCGGCAATAATATCTCGCTGGGCTGTGTGTTGCGGCGCCGCTGTTGGCACGTGAAGTTCAGGCGCTGGCTGGCCATAAGAGAAGTTGTGTTGTAGCTGTCCGCATCCGCCAACGCACCACGCCGGCATCAGTGAACAAGCTTTGATCTGACGCGTGTTGAGCCATTCCAGCCAGCCTTTGGCGCAGTCGACATCTCGATAAAGCATGTGTTACTGCTTGGGTGGGTCGCGACGACAGTTCGGCATGCATCAGTTGCGCACCTCGGCGCAGAAATGTGCGCACATTGCAGTGCGTAGGGCAGACATTTTTGATGATTTAAGTTACTTAGCTGACTTCAGTCGCCACCGTCAAGCACACTGAACAAGCCCGATTAGGAACAGCCCCATATGCGGTGTCGGCTTTAGACCAGAGCAGTTAACTCGCCTGTAGCGCTGTAAGCATATTTCTGAAGTCGATTCACGTGTGCTGTGCTTCAGACGCTAGATGAGAGATCAGTGAAGCCCTCAAGAACTTGTGTGTGTATTGTATGAACGTGAGCGAGGGTTCTTGGCTAGAATGTTCAGAATCGATGCAACAAAAAGCGACTGTTTCCGTAAAAGCGCGTTTTCAAGTAACGCGTCCTGCCCTATTTCGAAGGAGAGGCTACGTTTTCTTTGGCCGTGTCTTTCTTTTCAACGCAATACATTTTTTTTTTTGCTGGGTGCCAACAAACTGATTTTTGCCGTGCCGAGCAGCTGCGATGTGGCAGTATGCTGCGGAAGCTACGCTGGATGCCCCAATGTGCTAACGTTTGCATTCCGAAAGGAGGACAGCCGGCCACGTAAATGGAACTCCACGCCAGAATTGTGGAGTAATGACTCCTTCAACGGTAAGTAGCACTCTTGCCATGCTTCTGATTTTGCTATATAAAACAACTTCGTTTGTACGTAACGCCCGCTATCTTAGACCTTTGATCCTGTTTTCTGAGCTGTGTAAGTCGAACTCTACTCGAAGTGATCTGCTCTCTTAGACGTTAGATGTGGCTCTACGTCGGCTATGTGTCTGCTTGGCCAAGGCGCACAGCTACGAACTTTCGAAGCTTTGTTCAAATTAGACGAGCTCTATGAAACAAGTCATTTTATGGCGTTTTGCACTCAAGATCGTCTTAAGGAAAGCGTACGAAGAAAAGACAGTAAATGGTAATTTGTCGGTAATGGCAACTTCAGGGCCATATTGAATATGCGCTATTCATATTTTGCTATTTATGGTGAGTGAAAAAACGAAATTAGATATAGCCTAGATAAACAAAATATAATACAGCTTTGAGCAACAAAAGCACTTCACCGTCTTTCACATTTATTCAATGTGCAAAAGTCGGCAAGCGTCACCTTACCTAAGAATGATGTCAGATTCTACGTACAACATCTACCGAAGACTCGACAGTCGCTGTCTTGTGGGCGACTGGCCTTTCATGGGCACACGCTAGCACAAGTGACGAGTGCGTACGAACAGGGCATTTGCAGAAGCTACGAGAGTTAAAAATGTGAGCTTCATCGTTTTAGTTAACGACTCCGCTCCACGCGTAGCTTCATTTCACTGTCGTCTTTTTTATACTGTTAAAAAGTTTATGCAGGACAGGGCGTTACCAGCTAGCAGTTGCATGACAAGTGGCAAACATTACAATAACTGTTATGTCGTTAGTTTAAACCAGCCAGCTCGTATATGCTAAAGGATGAATGTACAAGAAGTTGCAGTGACGTTTCACATCGTGAATGCGGGTTACGCGCAAGCGTATGAGTGCTATAGTGCACACGAAACTATCGGCCCTTAGTGCGCCGAGATGCCTACGCTCTGTCTGCATCGCAGATCGATTTCAAGATACAGCTCGCGCGGCCACACCCTACGCAGCAGCCACCGGAGTAGAACGACTCCCGCCCTTCTCCTCCTCCTGGTGTCTCGCGTGAGACGGAAGACGGCACGCTTCCTCCCCGCTCTCCCCCCTTGCGCGAACGAGATTGAGCCGCCATCGTCGGCTCACCGTCACACGCTTTCACTCGCACATAGAGCATATTGCGCGCGTTGACGAAGTTATCACGAGAAGAACCCGGTATGTCAAAACTCGTAGCAACTGCCAGAGGAGGTCAACCCAGCGCGCCTTCGCCTACCCTTCTCCTCCACGACGCTTTGCTCCACGCCATCTAGACTTTCTTGCAGGTTCTGTTGCTTTGCGACGCGCTCAGCGCTATTCTTCGTTCTTTCCCCGGCGTGCAATTTTCTTGGTCACCTCCAAGCGCCTTCCTTGCAGGCGCCTTCCACCTCCCGCGCTCGCTTCGCTCGGGGCTTCAAACATAACTTCGCCGATTTCACTGGCGGGCCATGTAGGCTTGCTCGTAAAAATTACACTTTCCCGATGTATTTTCAGGTGAGGCAGAGCTGAACTTTTAACACTAAAGTGTTTACCCTTGCGTGCTTATACGCTCCGTTAAAGAAAATGTGCAGAAACCATTGACGATTGTCGTAAATACAAGCAAATAGCCCGCAAAAACGAACGAACGAGCAAACGAACGTTTTCCTTTCCGAGTCCGACCACCAACCAACAACGAAAATGGATGAAAGAGGAAAAAAAAGCTATTCGCTTTAGAAAAAGAGAATAGCTATTTGTGCTGCACACTGAACTTGTACGAGGCTTTTCCATGAGCGTAAGTGAGTCCCCCCTTGAAAATTGCTGAAGCATTCGTCACTGTCACGAATCAAGATTTGAGATATTGATCAATCTGCCTATGAACCGAGCTACGTGCTTATGGAGTGCAACACAATTATTTCCCCATTCCCTACAATTCCAAGGATGAGTACTTATACCCGCAGTTATTTTTGGTTTCACCTCGCAAATTTCTAGGTAGCGAGACCTCTATATAGGGTGTCGCAGCAAATGTCAGTCAAGCTTTCCAAAGAAATAAAACAGATTTAAAAAGCAAGGTGCAATATATCATTGTAAAGCCTGCAGTGTTTGGTTGTCGGACCTAGGACCAATGAACACCATAGGTCTTATGATTCTATCTTGCATCGTCAATTTTACACATTTCTTTTTCTTTGAACAGCTTGGCTAGCGTTAGCTGGGGCACACCGTATACACTAATTGTACACGCATCTCACGCATGCAGCACGTAGAATGTATACAATTCTCACGTTTGCGTGCGTAAAGCTTGTGCGTAAGTGAAAGGAAAGCTGTTTGCTGACTTGTTCACGCAATACGTGTGCCAGGTGTCAAGCGTAAAAAGCACCGTGCATGCAAAGCCCCCGAGCACGCGTAGCTAAAACGAAATAGTAGGTCGCCTTAGTTCCACGTACTTATAGACAAGCGTGTGTTGATGCTTGCGGATGAGACAAGTGCATGCCCTGAACGCGAAGGCTTATCTACTTACCCAGCTGCACAGGCATGTATGCTTCTTGCGATTATTTTGACGGGTGTTCTGTAAGTAGCGAACTTAGTTCGATATGAGACTTTTTTTTTCAGAGCATCGTCAACCCGGTCAGTTATGTTAATCATGACTATTGTGTTGCGCCAACCCACCAGGCTAACCACGATAGTGGGAATGCCACTGGGCTCAGTAGGACTGAACGCGTGCGAATTGGTAAAGAGAAAAGCATTGAGCGGTGACCCTATGAGTAAGTTAACGGACGAAGCGGCTAAAGTACAGCAACCTAAGTCAAAGCCCACAATAACAGCCACTCGACTGCCTGCAAAAGAAATCGCGGAAAATCAGACGCGAATTACGCAGGACGATGCGACAAGTTATCACTCAAGAGAAACTAAGTGACAATGATTAATTTTCACTTTACACGCATTGACAACCCCCCCCCCCCCCCCCCCCAGGCTCCGGCTGACAAATCTGCAATAAAAGGATGAGGAAGAAGAGAAGTAGACGGAAAGACCGGGAGGTTAGCCAGTTCTCGGACCGGCTGACAGCCTTGTGCTGGGGAAAAGCCATTGAGGGAATGAAAGATAATAGAAAAGGGACATTACAAAAGAAGGAAATAAGGAAGGAAGAGCAAAAATAAAAGAGAAAAAGGAAAGGAGAATACGGCACTGGTTAAAGTCTGTCTCAGAGATCAGTCCTCCGCATGAAGCGCAACTTCGCCTTCAAAACCTTCAGTGCTGCGGATGTTCTCGAACAGTGTCCCAGGACCTTTTCCTGTGACAAAGGGCGTTTGTTAAGACTATCTAGCAGCCTTGAAAGTTCTTTACTGGCTGCGCTGAAGCGGGGACACTCACAGAGAAGATGTGCGATTATTTCCTCGCAGCTACAGTTATCGCAGGTATAGCTGTTGGCCATTCCGATCCGAAATGAGTACGCATTCGTGAAGACCAAGCCAAGCCACAAGCGCGACGGAAGTGTCTCCTCTGCTCTAGGTAGCTCTGACGGAAGGCGGAGCCGTAGATTCGCATCCAAGTTGTGGAGACGAGCGTTGGTAAATTCCGTGGAGTTCCACTGTGAAATTGTAAGCTCACGTGCGAGCGAGCGAAGCTACGTCTGTTTTGGATAACGGTATAGCAACACAGTGGGGATCATCACCAGCAGATCGGGCGGCCTCACCTACACGGTCGTTTCCGTAGATGCAGCAATGGCCCGGTATCCTCTAATACGCTATGTTGTGTTTTTTTCTCTATTGCGTGGTGGTGCAGCTGCAATCAAAGGGACTCGCGTTTCACAACGAGATAGAAAAGCGTTGAGTTTATAGAACTTGCTTAAGTGAGGCTTGGTAGATGAAAGTCGATTATAACTGATCGCCATCACGCACTGAGAACGGAAAAACGAAGGTAAGCTTTACAAAGCGCCATCCATTGCTTAATTCTCAAGAATGAGTAGACTAAACTTGTGACCGAAGTGACGTCGGTGATTATCTTTTTTTAACGTAATCTCTAAGCTAGAGCGAGAAAACATATTAAGCGTACTTCGAGTCCATTGAAGGGCCCTAATTAGACACTAAGCGCTTTGCATTACCGGAACTTACTTACGCCTATTGACGCCTCCGTATACTTATGTTTGTGTACGGGCTCATGGGCTTATCCATGGGCAGCTGACCGCGAAACAAAATAAGGCAAAGATGTTGCACTCGGCGACTGTTTCTTTTCTATGTTGGATCATCAATTTTAGATGGGATACTTTTCTTTAGCAACGCCATTATATGTATGTAGATAGAGAGCGTACAAACGCGCGCGCTCGTGTGTGTGTGTTTGTGTGTGCGTGTGCGTGCTCGTGTGTGTACGTGCGAATGTGTTTGTGTGTGTGTGCGCGTGTGTGCGTGCGTGCGTGCACGTGGCTACATAGTTATCCTATTGGCTACTCTACACAGAAGGGACAGGAGAAAACAAAAAGGTCAGAGAAATAGACAGCAAAAGAGACGGTTGCGGAACACATGGGTTTGCGGGCAGAATGTTTCGTTGTCAAAGGCAGCAAGACAGATCCGTTGATCTTTAAGAAATGACACCTTCAAGGCTTTAAACTGATTCACGACCACGGTTCTTCATAGAATAAAGGTAATGAGGAACATAACCTGGCTGACGCGTAAGTATGCGACCTAAGGAGGATGTACAGTCACCCACGAAGGTTTACGGGACACCGGCATTGAGAAAAAGCTGAATTGCCTCGAAGCATAGGTACACAGCACCGATCTCAAAGTTTCACTATGTGTAGTAGCTTCGGCAACCTACGCAGTGATCTATAATTTAACAGCCTCTTCGCACAACAGAGAATATATTCCAATTTTTCATGGCATCTGTACCATGTAAATGCTTGCGACCGTCTGTTTAAATGTATAGAACACGCAAGCATGCACGCCTATGGAAACACGCACTAGAGTCATACCAAAAATGACATACGCACAGACTCTGTCGGTTGCCCCCAAAAGTTGACGGCATGCGAAACTTACGCTTAATTGATCTTTTTTTCGTAATTGTTTCTTAACATCGACGTATTGAATAATTTTCAGTTTTTTTATAGCGAATCATTCTATGCCTCCGCATAATTTATTTTTTGTTTAGCATATTTTTTCAAGTATCTTTCAAAGTTGACTTTTGGGGCTGATCATGAACTACGTGCGGCCCCTTGCTAAGGGAGATTGCCGTGCCACTCTGCGGCTCTCCTACTTTCTTCCACAGCGCACCAGCCCACGACTGTTTCATTGTACTTGCAAATAGACCTCCACAGGCCACAGACCATAGTGAAGACACCAAAGTGCATACGATGAATGTCTGGTTCTGGAAGCCCAGTTTCCGACACTGCCGCAAAGAGCATCGATCCAATTCCTCTCTTCTCTAGGCCGGTTATCGCTCTCTTGCTTCTTTTTTTTTTCTTCTAGTAAGTTTTCGCTTTTCCTTCGTAGTTCACGAAAGCGGAAATAATTTACGCCCAAGCTCGCGAGCATCTGCATCCGGACGGAAGTTCCCAATGGCCGGGCACTATGCCGACCATTCGGAGCCCCTGCCTTACACCCGCGGTATGCGCATATGCGATGCTCCTGAAGACGCCTGCTTGCGAGGTTTAACCCATGAAACTGCCGGAGTTCTTCAAAAGTGCAAGCTTCATGCGCCTGCCATCGAGTAAATAGTGAACGATGTAGTGATATTCATATGCTTCAGCCAAATTTATATATTTTTTATTCGCTCTCAGCCACGCACTGAAATCTCGATTGACACCTGCTCACTGTTCGCAGAAACGCATACCAGCGTCATCTGAAAATGCCTATGGTAACCAATGCTGCTTTCTAAAAAAGCATGTCTGTCTGCGAGTTTGTCAATGTGCTAGAACGAAAAAGATACTTTCACTTTAAGAGGAAACTTTGGCTCGGGCCCAGCTCCAACGCGGCCTATTCAAATACATGTAAGACGCACAAAAGCTTTTCTGAGATAACCCCTGAACCGATTTTAATTAAATTTGTTGCATTGGGAGACAAAGGTAAATTCTAGTGTGCTACTGGAAAGCAAATTTCAATTTAGCGCTTGAACTTTGTAAAAGAAATCCGAAAGTTCGAAAAAAATGAAAGCACAAAGTTTATAAATTTATAGCTCTTTTTTAGATATTTTTTTTTAGATTCATGAGCTGCATATCAGCTTTAGATGTATTATTAGATGCCATTTACATAGTTGTGATATAATTTTTCACGGCAGAATTAGAGTTCTAAACTTGATAGCTTTGTTTTTTGAAAATTTGCAATTTTTGCCAATTTTTAATAAGAATGTAAAAGGTAAATCGAGAATTCGAAACCAACAGACACTAGATCTTACGTTCTTTTTTTAAATGCAACAAACCTCTTCAGATTTGGTGTAGTTGTCTCCGAGAAAAGGAATTCTCCTTTTACATGAATTTAGATAGGAGCACCCGAAGAGAAGGACGCGTTGTCAGACTCTCAGGGCGTCCAGAAAGTTGACATTTCCCAATTCCCTGAGTGCCTTTGCAAAATTCGCTGAGTGACGTAGAACTTTGTTTTATGTCAAGACGAGATGACACAATGTCGCCCACCTGCCGTGGTTGCTCAGTGGCTATGGTGTTAGGCTGCTGAGCACGAGGTCGCGGGATCGAATCCCGGCCACGGAGGCCGCATTTCGACGGGGGCGAAATGCGAAAACACCCGTGTACTTAGATTTAGGTGCACGTTAAAGAACCCCAGTTGGTCCAAATTTCCGGAGTCCTCCACTACGGCGTGCCTCATAATCAGAAAGTGGTTTTGGCACGTAAAACCCCATAATCAATTAATAAATCAATCAACAGTGTCGCCCGATGCTGCAAAATCGCAGCATCGGGCGCTCTCTAATAAGTGTGTTAAAAATAAAAAAGGCGCCTTAATCCTGCCTGAATAGTAAGGAGTAGTGTTTATTTTATTCACAAAGAAAACAGAAGGGAGGGATTAGTAAAATGCACAGCGAATCAAATAGCTTCCGAAAAAATGGTAAAGCCCATCGCAAATAGAGTCGAACATTTTCAAATACGAATAAGAAGAAATGCATACAGAAGCAAAATACTTTTGAAAGTGAGCTATTTACGTCAACTGATAGCAAGCTCATTGGTATGAGGCCCGAACTTTGTCACAAGTGAGATTCTCTCTCAGCAGCTGGAAAGTGAACCTCAACTCTCCTGACACGCTCTCAGCCCGTGCACGACGCCTCAGTGTTGCCTTTCACTTCTTTAAGGAGTTTATTTTGGTTTGGATGAGGCACACCTGCGTCTTGGTGTCAGCCAACACTCTTTTTTGAGCTCAAGCTCCTTCAAATAAGCAGCGGCACCCTTCCTTTCCCGTTCATTCCTCAATGCGTCGGTCTTTTCTTTTCGCGCCCTCCTTACACTGCGCGCTTGCCCCACTGACAATTTGAATGGGCCGCGAAAGCATCCGAAAAATTGGGCAGTTCGAAAAAATGAAAGCCTGCCTTTTACTGCCCTTAAGGGCTCAAACAACCACAGACACATCCGAAAGAACTATGCAGGCCTGCCAGTACAATTATTAGGCATATCGTTTCTCGCACTGGGACAGGAGACACGAGTGCACGCGCGTATAATTACGGAATAGATACTGGGTCCCGTGACAATTGCCCCTTCCTGCACTTGTTAAGCTTCACCACAGTACTTTGCACATGCTTCACCGTCAATGTCCAGCAAAGACTGGGTACCGATTACCGGAAATGACTACTGTAAGATTTGTGTCGGGCTTGTAGGACGATCGGAGGAACTTGGGGCGACAGGACTAGGCGAGCAGGGTTTATTTGCAGTATTTACATTTTAAGCAAGTGATACATTTAACAGTCTAGCGTGACTCCCAGATGGAGCCCGCAAGACGAAGCACACAGCAAACGAGTACGATCGTGAGTACATTGACGTGAACAGAGCGCGACGACGAGCACACAGCTCGCGCACAGGTTTCAGTGCCCCCTCCGAGGGCAGGTGACTTTTGCAGCGCAGTCGTCGTGCTGTCCATTGTCCTGCATCCCCGTAGCCAGGTGGTCACGCCTGACCCCAGCCGGCGCCTCTAAATTCCAGCGCTGCCTTTCTCCTGTTCTCCGAACGAGGCGCATGGTGGATTAACGCCGCCTTAGTCAAGTTCTCCAAAGGAAGTTCACGGTTGGTTAGCGCTGTCCTCGCTGGTTCTCTGAAAGGCGCCCTCACCACGGGTGGATCGAAACACGTGCAGCGGGCTGAAATAACTTGCACGTTGCCACCTCGGCAGGCCGTTTATTCCTAACACTACCAAGTTAACACCCTATCAGTAACACCATAGCGTTATTGCTTGTCACCGCTGGCACAAAGCATCACCGAAGGTTGAGCTTCAATAAGCAGGCTAGTCCGGCCCGCTACTCGAGCAATTTCACTTTGCCTAACAGAAAAATCCAACGTGGAATAATAATAGGTCAAAGATGGCTTTCGGCTCCGTGAATGAAACAGCGTAGATGAGCGATCGCTCGGTCATTTACTACATTTTTTATCCATGCGTACTCGGGTACATCTTAATCTGCGCTGTAAGTAATCAGAAAAAACCCTACTCAAGTAATCTGATAGACGACGGCGAGAAGATTTACTTCGTCGGAACCAACCACCGTGGTGGGACTAGGTTGCCAAAAGGCATTTTCTGCTCGCGCACACATGCCTATTCCCTAACGAAGTTGAACATAAAGTTAACAATTACAACAGGCGCACGGCCGTAACAATTGTACAATTAAACTCCTCTAAAAACTCGACTATAAAGAGTAAAAGCAAACATCGGACTGCTACACTCATCGCTCTCAGCCGATAGGCTTGCACATAATGAAGATTGCAGCGCAGATAGAATGGATAGACAATAGGTATACATACACTGCCTCTGAAGATTAGGCTTGTGTCGTCTACCCACTCATTGCTCACCGCGGTGGCCGAAATAGCGCGCGCCTTAGGCGTGCCTGCGGCCACCGTGGCTGCTAGAAACAAGCGATAAAATGCCTATCAGGCGGCGCTCAATGGCAGGCGCTGCTACATGAGCAAATATGGCAGCACCAGTGGGTATTATTATTAGTTGTTTCGACAGGAAAGGGAAAGCGAGGAGCATGCTGGCAACTGCCACTGGAAGGGGCACAACGCCTGCCTGAAGTTTAGAAAGAGGGATACCGAAACACAGAAATGAAAGATAGGAAGAAGGGGAGGAAAGAAAGAGCAAGATGACAAACTTCAAAGAATAAAACAAAACACAAACAGTGCAAGCCACGCACAGTAGGGCCGTTCACTACAGCACGCTACTAAAGAATGTTAAAATAGAAGAAAAGGTTTCTGAAGTCTTGCCATATGAAACCGAAATATGCTACAAACGTGAGCCTAAGTTAGTTCGTTCTAAAAAAGTAAGGAGGGCGCCGTGAGCCTTATCGCGTCGAGACGCCCAATTACTGGGGTACAAACATTCCTCGAGTGCCGCACACCGCAGGCCAAGGAGATGGTAGTCCCTCACTAGCGGCGTGCGCTTCTCGATGAAAGCGAGACGCACCAACATCATGTACTAGAGAGACTGCGCAGCAGCCGCTAGAGGTATACGATAAGTTGGCCACACGTACTTGTCGGTATAAACATTCGCACACGTTCACACAGCCAATTCTTAGCTTGAGTAGTTGAGTTCTAACGTGACGAGGCAAGCTTCGACCGCGAACATGGGGTGGAAACGTTACATTTGTGACGCGCTGGTCTGGATGCTGCTTGATTATATAGGCGGCGACGAGTCAGCAGACGAGCGTCATCAAGCTTGCAAAAATGTGCGAGCCGACACAGTCGTTATGAGCGCAAGTTTAAGCCAGCCAATCAGCCTCCTCATTTCCGGCCGTCCCTGCGCGTGAGGGTATCCACTGGACAACTAGGGATATCCTACGTGATGCAATTTTGTTGGCAGAGTCATTTATGTTGATCACGACTGCACCATCTATCTGACTGCGTTGTAATCTGCTAAGGGCCGCGCGGGAGTCCATAAAGACGGCGAACTTCAATGCGGTTAACTCCTCTTTCACGCATATACCTGCAACATGAATCGCTGCTAGCTCCGCAGTTGTTGGCGAAGTTGGATGGGAGATGCGGAATATATGTCGCACTTGAGTCGAAGGGCAGAAAGTAGCTGCAGGGGCACCTTGACCGTTGTTCTGCACAGATGCATCTGTGAATACATCTGTGAATACTTGAAGATAATCTGGAAATTTTTCGAACAAATGTGACTGAGCCAATTGGAACATTGCCGAAACAGGCGTATCATACTTTTTGTGTAAGTCAGGGATTGTGAGATAAATGTAGCATACGTGTTTGATGATATCTTTCATAGACGGAGTCCTAACAGAAGGAGCATGTTCAGCACTGCCTGCAGAATTCATAAATATTGCCGCCGTTTTTCCCATGCGAGAAAACGGGCGGTGAATCAGACGATCAAGGATCGATGCATGGTGCAGACGTTCAATATGATACAGACCTCTCTGGTCTGCTTGCAGCTTCAGGCGTAAGTGATGCGTTTCAGTGAGTGATCCAAAGGATTGCGTCTCATGAGGTAGTCCACGCATTAGTCGGAGGGCAACGCGAAGATCTCGTTCCAGTTGGGCCATCAAGCTAGGTGGTCCATACGGGACAGGTAACGCATGCATCACGTCTGTGTGTACAGATAACTGATGCACATGCGGAGCCGTTGGTTGGTCACTGCCGGCACCTCTAGCAGTAAAGACGGCCACATCCTTAAGGGGGTTAATGACTGTAAAAGGCCTATATAGCTCTTGTGTCACAATGGCAGATACCCATTCTGCAGGAGTGGCTTAACATTGGCGAATACACAGTGATATTTACGCAATGTATAAATCTAAGAAAATCTCTCAACAGTTCCGGGAGAATGTTGAGAGGAATTCCCTACAGCTATTATACAAGACTAACTAGCCCAACAGTTGGTCCTTCTTGAGCTATTTACTACGTTATTCCTTCAAAACCAGATTGCAACAACGCCGGTTTGTGCAGTTTCAAAGCGTAGGTTTCTTAGTTGCCCATCCAGAATATTGCTGACAGTGGCGTCTTCTTTCTTCCTTTTGTTTTTTCTTGGCTAATCTTTCATACACCAAATGGCATGCATTTAAAACTCGGCCTATATATTTGTACTACGCGTACATATGTGCCAGGGATCGGCTGTGTTCCGTACGTTCGTATTACATAATGAAAAAATTACAAACTCTACCTAACTCTTTATATACCGTATAAATAAATCCTTATATGCGCGAACAAATGTACGCCTTCTAGCGCATAACTCATTTGTTAAGGCAAAACGCTCTATGGCTTCTTTCTCAAAGTATGGTACGTCAGCTCGGTCAGTTTCTCGCTGAGTAAAGAAGGTCGATCGCGGAGGCAGTATAATGAAAACTGCACCGATCCGGGAGACTGCCAGTCGCGGTCGCGGGTGTCTACGTAGGTCATATGTTGGGGTTCTCCGCATCTCGCCGGCTTGCCGGCAGACAATTTATCGCTATGCTTCAAAACGTGGTACAGAAGATGAACACTACTATAGCATTTTATTAGGCTCTTCAAAACGCCTCGCTTCCCATACGTACAGTAGAATCTCGATACGCGGAATTCGCTTAAACGATCTTGCCGCTTAAACGGAACAACAGTTTTATGGTTGGTAAATTTTGCAATGAGGCAATGAAAAAGTAAATTCGTTAACACGGAAGGCAATCTTTATCCAACACCGGGTAAACGTTATTGTGAATATTTTCACGTGGTGTTGACGTTGAATAATACAGTTGCAATACTGTGAACGACAAAAATAACTTTTATTGGGCGAACCTACCCGCCGTGGTTGCTCAGTGGCTATGGTGTTGGGCTGCTGAGCACGAGGTCGCGGGATCGAATCCCGGCCACGGCGGCCGCATTTCGATGGGGGCGAAATGCGAAAACACCCGTGTGCTTAGATTTAGGTGCACGTTAAAGAACCCCAGGTGGTCAAAATTTCCGGAGTCCTCCACTACGGCGTGCCTCATAATCAGAAAGTGGTTTTGGCACGTAAAACCCCAAATATTATTATTATTGGGCGAACCTGTGCCCACAAAACAGGCTACACTTATAGCACAACGATAGCGGCGAACACGGTCGGCGATCGTCGAAAATCTGATCAGCGGATCGAGTGCGTCGGCTTTTATACAGCAGTCGTCGAATGTTCCAGACTAATCGCTTGGACCCGCGTGTCTTCCACAAAGTTCTACACCATTCGCGTCACGCGATGAAATCAGATAACATAAGGTTCGGCGACGACAGACCGCGGATACAAGCATCGATAACTTTCCAGAAACTTCGGATACATGCTGGCGCGTTCCGCGCTGTGCGTTAACATTTGTTAGGCGGCGAAACGTGTCCCCCGATAAAGACAAGTACACGTGTCAATATTACCAGAAACGAAACTGAGCAGCCAATCTCAGCGGCATGGTGACTTGTATCAATGTTTGCGTCTTTCTTTTCCGGGTTTTCCCGCTAGTTTTTCGCGTTCTCGCGAAGGTGGCTTTTGCTAGTGCCGTGTTTCGTGTGGCTCTACCTTAGTCGTTTGTTTCCTTGTGTTGGTCATGTCAGTATGCTCTGAGGTTGTTTAGCGCTTATGATGGCGACACAGAAACGCCCGAAGAATGCACTCACGCTCGAGACAAAGACAAAAGTTTATCGATTTCTTTGACAGTGTTTCTTTCACTAAAACCGCTACTTTCTGACCAAATTACTATATTATTTTCATATTAAAATTTGTGCTGCTAGCTCTAGTCAGCGCCGGCATGCAAGTACAATCTTCATAGAAAGAAGCTTTGTATGATACTTCAGGGTGTCTACCAACCGGGAAAACCGGGAAAACCGGGAATTCTCAAGGATTTTGCGTAGTCTGGAAAAACTCAGGGAAAACTCAGGGAACTTGTGCCTCTATCAGGGAAAAATAGCGGTAATTTTATTGAAAGGGTCCAAAGTCGCGGTAATGCACGCGTGAGTAACAGACAGGAATCATAATGAATCGACTTTGACGCCCTGTCGTCGGTTGGAGGAGTTGACACTGTGTTGTCAACGACCGACTTTCCGGATTCCCGATAATTTGGACGGCTACGCGGCACCACCACGTACCCCTTAGAGTCAATGTATCAAAAGGTCTAAAATTTCGGACGCAAGAACTCTTTGCCGTCCGATTTTGCGGACGTTTTGCTGTGACCGCAGATGCGAAACGGCATTAATCAAAGCCACCACCACTGACATTTTGATTACCTCGCCGCCTCGAACCGGCGCTCTCACACGCAGATCCGCTGGCAGCCGTAGCCACCACTACGGCAACGCTAGGCCTAGCTGCTTCGGCGTTCGCTATGAAACTTCTTGTCATTGGGTGCCGTGTTTTTTATTGAAAGAATTCGCTACTGTCAGCAATTGCACGGGTTCCGCCGTTGTGGTCCTCGCGATTGGCTTATAAGCTTGGAAAGCACGATGCATTGCATAATGCCGGTTCTCAAAAGTCAGCTTCGCCTTTGTACAGAAATGTTACGTGGTGAAGCATACGCAGAAGTATTGCAGTGAAGCATAACAAGCGTGGAAAGGGGCTATTGCCACGGGACACAGTATGTATTCCTTAATTATACACGCATGCACCCGGTATTTCCTGTCGCAGTACGAGCACCGATATGCCTAATACGTGTACCGACAGGCCTTCAGAGCATTTTCAATGTGCCTGTGGCGGTTTGAGACCTTAAGGACAGTAAATGACTACCACTTATTTTTTCCAACTGGCCGATTTTTCGGATGTTTTCGTGGACCCTAGGGACTTAAAAAAAATCGAACGTGAACTGTGCAACTGACGAAGAAGATGCTCGAAATGGTCCGTAAGACGAACGAGTGACGGAAGGAAGAGAAGAACATAAAGTACCTATGCATTGAGGAATGAATGGGAAAGGAAGCGTGCTGCCGCCGTTTCGAAGGAGCTTAAGCTCAAAAAACTGTGTTGGCTGATGCCGAGATGCAGGTGTCCCTAATCCAAACCAAAACAAATTCTTTAAAACAATGAAACAAAACACTGAGATGTTGTGCGCGGGCTGAGAGTATGTCAGGACAGTTGAGGTCGACACACTAGCGATTGAGAGAGAATCTCACTTCTGACAAAGTTCGGGCCTCATACCAACGAGCTTGCTGTCAGTTGATAGAAGTAGCTCATATTTGAAAATATTTGTTTCTATATCTATCTCCTTTTTATTCGTACTTGAGAATGTCCGACTCGATTTGCATTTTTAAAACATTTTATTTGCTGTGCATTTTACTAACCCCTCCCTTTATTCTATGTTTCACTAACGTAAACACTACTTCTTAGTATTCAAATTAGATTAAGTCATTCTTTTCTTAAATTTTTTCATATGCTCACTAGAGAGTGACAGCATCAGGCAATAATGGTTTCAGCCCGTCTTGACATAAAACATAGTTCTGCATCACTCAGGGAATTTTGCGAAGGCACTCAGGGAAAACCTGGAAAACTCAGGGAACTTGGAAATGTCAACTTGGTAGACACCCTGTACTTGCGACACTTAACATCTGCTGTTGGCAATAAAGTCCTTCCCCCTTTCGAAAAAGCATACTGTCTAATCCTGAACTCAGTCAGTCTCTGGGTAAATGGAACTCCCAACAAAGGGAACCTATTTGCCTAGTTAACTGTCGTTTAACGAGAGCCCTCGGTAGATCAAACATTTGCATTTGATGCATAGTTTTTTACTTGCTAGACTGCTTTCCCATAGAAGTTTACACAGCCTTTTTTCGTAATTTTCCTACTTGCCACTTGCAAAACGGCCACCTACTCCGCTTGACGATACTATTAGTGCTAAGCGACGTTTTTGAACCATCCTAGTTCGAGCCCATTAAAGACGTTGGTCTTGCATCTTGTGTTCTAAGAAGATGCCGCACCATCGTACCATGTTCGAAGTGTCAATTTGGGACTGGTTCTTCCAGACCAAGAACTCCTGTCGCATGCCTTTTCGTATGCCAAAATATACACGAGTCACTGTGGTTTGTGTTTCTTCTGCCTGCCATCGTTATCACGCAGTTCTGAACTTTTTGATCATGCTTAACCAACTAGCCCAGGGTTGCAAACTTCTGAACTATTGTCACGTAGTATTGACGGTGAAGAAGCCAGCAAAACTGTGATTAACGAAACTAGCGTTTTATTGGGCGAGCTTGTGCCCCCAAAAGCAGGCTGCACTCAAAGAACAACTATAGCGGCGGACACACTCGGCTATCGTCGAAAAATCTGATCTGCGGGTCAAGCGCATCGGCTTTTATACATCAGTCATCGAATGTTCCAGAGTAATCGGGCCCGCCGGTCTTCCACAAAGTTCTGCACTATTTGCGTCGTGCATACATGCAATCAGATTACACAAGGTTCGCTGACAGACAGCGGATAGAACCATCGATAACATTCTAGAAACTTCCGATACATGCAAGCCCGTATTGCGCCCCGCGATAACATTTGCTAGGCGGTGAAATGTGTCGCCCGATAAACAAGTACTCGTGTCAATATGCATACTACGCGAGCTATAGCTTTCGCTGCTGCAGGCTTTTCGTCAAGTCGGTAACTCTTTCTTTTTCTGACTCATTATACCTTTCTCCCTTACTTTCTAGGATAACTGTTCTGTATTTAAGAAAATTACCGACGATTACGTTACTTCCTAATGCGAAATTTGAGCGCAGCAAATAAGCTGTTTCACCTTTTCGATAGATTGAGGCAAAGAAATCGAGCAACACATGTATGCGCTATCACAGAATTTTTTTTTATTTTTCACACGTATTCCTTTAACAAAGACTCCACTAGGTAAGCTTCTGCTTCGGCGGCACACACCTCTGGATTCTGACGGCGACGGCGCTGGGCCTCTGCTCTGGCAGCTCGTTTAGCAGCAGCAGCAGCAGCAGACGGAGGACTTCCATCGGTCGTCTCGCTCATGGCTCAGAAAGAACTGGCAGATAATTTCGCAGTGGCGAACGGCAGCGGCAATTTCGGCTCGGGCGGTGCACATATACAGATCCGCCGCCACCGATCTGGCTCTCTGATTGCCACCGCACAGGGCGAACGGCAGCGGCAATTTCGGCTCGGGCGGTGCACATATACAGATCCGCCGCCACCGATCTGGCTCTCTTATTGCCACCGCACAGGGGTTGCATTGGAGGAGGAGCGAAGAAAGGAATTAAGTTCGAGCCGGCGCTTTGACAACCGGAGACTCGCAGGAAGAGGGGGGGAGGGGGGCGGCGTGCACACCCAGCGGCAAACGATGGGGGCAGAAGCGCGCGCAGCAAGCGGACAACACGATAAAGGGAGGAGGGAAGAGATAGCAGCGACTGACTGATGCCGCTGACGCCGATAGTGAGTCAACCCCAGCTGCGGAGTTGGTTTCAGGGACAACGCCGCCGATGCCGACACAAACAATATGATACCCTCGCTTCCGCAGCGCTAAGAACCAGGTCTAGCCGTGGGAAGGTGGTCACGTATTCGTCGACGTGCCGGGGCCTACGTGAAATAACCGGCGCGTCGGCAACTGAAGAGCACCCTATCCGCCACACAAGAACAGGGGGGGGACCCTTTCCTCCTCTTTCTGCATGGAGGCGACGGTGTTCTATGCAGTCACGTTATCTTGACTCTCTAGCGGCGTCAGCGGCATCCAGCGGTATCAGTCGGTCGCTGCTAGCGCTGGGGGGATGAAAGGGGGGCGGAGCTGGTTACGAGGCCGACGACAACGCCGACGACGACGCGAAACCCAGGAACGGACGCCAAAGAGCTGCGCTCTAAAACTAAAGCATACACATAAGATGTGGTCTTAATTTTATTAATGACGTATAAGTTGCGCATGTGTTGTTTTCCATTATTAGCGAGTCACTTTTGGCGTTTCCCCCCGCATGCTACACCTCTGATCATCAAGAAAACCTCACTCCGCTTTTGTGTCGCCAATGGACAGAGAGAAATGAAACAAAAGGTCAAAGGCAGCGAGGGACAATCAAGTCACCGCAGCTTACACACAATACGACATACGCCTAAACCACAATCAACGCCAAGAAAACATTAATACTGTTGCCGGTGGGAACCTGAGGCTGGTCCTTAGTGCTGGGTCAACATCTCGCAGTCGTAAACTGGCTTCTTTGTTAACAGCGCGAGGGCTGTGAAGACCGTGAATTACCGCGGCACTGCCATCCGGATTTAGCTGAGGGTGCACTGCGGCTGAGTCAGCCGAGCCTTTACGGCTCGGCTGACTACATCTGTTACAGTTTTACGACATCTAGGGCAGAGCCAGAGGGCGTCAAGTATAGCCTTGACCGCCGCAGCAGCTGCGAGTGACAAGCGAGAGTTGTCGGAATCTCTCACGTCCAGCTGTTCGTGTTTACCCTTCCGCCCTCGCCTTGGTGGTTGGTGGAGGTAGCAATGTTTCCCAAATGTGTTCCCCTAGTGTTTTTTCACGAGTGAGCAGAAAGACGCACTCTTTGCAGGCTTGCATATTTTTAATCGCTTATTTCGCGCATATGTTTTTTACCGACAACATATAGCAATGCGTTTTGGTGTCCTTATTTATCATGTGTTACACCCGGATAATGCGTATTTGAACACTTCAGGCAGGCGTTTTTTTTTTTTGCACAGTATGCTTTGCAATTTCGTCGTGATGGGGAGCTTCTTGCGTTTAACTGTCAAGTGTTTTGGGCTTTTTAGGATATCTGTACAATATGTATCAGGAACAGCTTCTGTAGCAAGGATGTCTACGTGTATGAGGATACGTCAGAACTGGTTTTTGAAAGCGATCAATTTGCCAGTGATTGTGCACAACGAGCTTTGTTGCTCATGAGGCATATATGAAGGCATACAGCCATCCCCACCATCATAAGGCTAATTATTTCCCCTGCAAGACGGATGGCTCTCCCAGCGATCTCCAATTACCCCTGTCTTGAGCCATCTGGGACCATATGAAGCCTGAAAATTTCCGAATTTTATCTCACCACCCAACTTTCTGTCGTTCTCGACGGCTCTTCTCTTGCTTTAGCCCATTCGGTATCTCTAATGTACCACTGGTTATCTGCCCAGCGCATTACATGGCCTGGCTCTATTTTGTTCTCTTAATGTCAACTATTAATGTTCTCCTAATGTCAAAATTTCCGGAGTCCTCCACTACAGCGTGCCTCATAATCAGAAAGTGGTTTTGGCACGTAAAATCCCATAATTGAATTTAATCATAAATGTTCCCTGTGAGTAATTGAATTAGATAAACGTGCCCTAGCACAGATTCTAGAGGCTGTATACCAGTAAGAAATTATCGTTCTTTTACCAGGCTAATAAACCTACCCTTTGCCTTCTGCATACTAACCTTCATCCCGGTCTTACGCTTTGTCGGCTAAGCTCCTCAATCAATAGTTGCAAGTTATCTTCGGCACTGCTGAACACGGCAATGTCATCTGCAAACCGCAGGTGGCTGAGATGTTCACCGCTTGTCCTCAAACCTAACCTTTTACAGTCTAGTAGCTTGAATACTTCTGCGCACGCAATGAAGAGCATTGGAGAGATGTGTATTGCTTGATTCCTTTTTTGACATGTATGTTTCCGCTTTTTTGTGTGCAGGATTCAGGCAGCAGTGGAGTCTCTATAGATATTTGCAAATATGTTCACTTGTGATTGGGGTGTTGGCCGACTACCCTATGCCTTCACAACTGTTGGTGTCTCTACCGAATGAAGCGCCATTTTGTAATCAGTGAAGTTGTATAGAGAAGTTGGTTGAACTCATCAGACTTCTCAATTCACTGGTTGATGACATAGGTGTGACGTACTGTAGAATCCACCTAACTGAAAGTTTTCTTGGTTGACTGAAATCAGTGTACTTTGTACCCCTGATTCTATTGAAAATTACCTTGGCTAATATTTTGTAAGCTACTTAAAGCAAGCTAATGAGCCTACAATTAATTTCATCAACGTCGCCCTTGTTATGCATGTCTCATGTTGGTACTCTTGTAGCTGTATGGTACACTTGAAGTTTTGAGGCGCTCTGAATGAAGGATTGAAAGGTATCCGAGCATAGTATCATCTTTATCTTTGATCGAGTGATCTGTGATTTCACCTTTCCCTGCCGATTTTATTGTATCATCGAAATTGCTGAGGAAATTGCTTTGCTGATCTTTCACTGTGTACACCTAAAGAAAGGTGGTTAATCGAAGGGCCCAATTTTTATTAGTCATACCATAAGAAGCCAACAAGCACTGAAACAAAGGACAACATAGGGTAAGTAACTTGTGCTTAATAAATGAACTAAAGAAACGAGAAATTAATGTAAATGAAAGTGTTTGAAAAACAACTTGCCGCAGGTGGGGAACGATCTGACAACGTTCGCACCGCTCCCCACCTTCGGCAAGTTCTTTGTTCCTGCACTTTAATCTCCATTAATTTATCCATTCTTTATTTTATTTATTAAGCACAAGTAATTTACCCTATGTTGTTCTTGGTGTCAGTGTTTGCTGGCTTCTTATGATATGACTGTGTACACCTTGCTTTTTCTAATGCCAGGTTTTCTTCTCACTGAGTTCATGTCATCCACATTTCTTAATGCTCACTGAAACTTTCTGATATGTTTTTCAATATCACTTCCTTTCCTCTAGTTTATCAGATTTGACAGTTAAGCCAATTCTGTCTTATCTCTAAATACTTTCATGCTTTGTCATTTCTTTATTAGGTGCTTAGTTACTTGGGAGAGCTTACATAATTGTTGTATTGGTAACTTTTCCTCTATAGTTTCAAGGGTGACCTCTGAAATTAGTCTAGTTAGGGTTCGTTCATGAACTCTACGTTATATGCATGTTACTTTTCAAAAGCCGCTATTTCTAGGCACATGTAAGACCACAAGGAGGGCTGTAAATGAAGGTAATGAACAAAAAGTTCTAAAAATAATTCGTAATCTCAATGTTCATAACCAGCGAGTATGTTGGCTGTTAGTCTTAGCAACGTTTCCATGAATACATACATAAAAGACCGCTTTTCAAGCTGCGGAAATCAGCTGTTGAGCGATGCCTTCACAATGCAGTCTTGCGAGTATTATTTCCTGGAAGCGTTTAATAAAGTCAACATTGAGTATTGCCCCATATTGCACAGTACATTTCGCGTTAAAACGTAAAGTACAAAGTGACATTTCTCGCTCCTCTTACGTTTGAAGCATTGCATCATAAATAACGTAAGAAAAGTGCAGAACATTGTAATGAGAACCACTGCGATGATCATTACGGCGTCTGCCGCTGACCGCAAGGTTGCGGGTTCAATTTCAGGCTGCGCCTGCCGAATCTCGATAAGAGTAAAATATAGAAATACTTGTATTCATAGCATGAGGTGCACGTCGAAGACCCCTAGGCGGTCGTAATTACTAAGGAGCCATCCACTACTGATCCCTTCTAAACCCCTGTGTTAATTTCGGATTTGCAACCTACGTTTTCCGCGCTGTTCTGAATATGAACCCTGGGGATGTATTATGCAAGGGTTCACATAGTGGACATCTCCGTTTCGTCTGCTGTTGAAGTTCTGATTGGCTGGGCTGGACTTCACGTCCTCAGCAACCAGACTCCACAGTCAATCGGCGTTTCAGCAGCAGACGAAATAGACATGTCCACTGGGTGGTCTCCTACAAAATGCTTTACCTGGAATGCTTCTTCGGATTCGTTGTATGCTGGTTGCACAGTTCACTCCAATCGCGGCATTCGGAGAGGAATAATTCAATGCATTGCAATGCAGTGAAACAGCGACAAACAAATGTTTAACCACTTGCTCTAATCGTATACGCAAGGCGGAATGAGAAAACTAATGATTTGCTTGTTAGTAATACGGGATGATAGAATTATGATTTAGTTGAGCTTGGTATCGGTTTCAAGTATAGTGTTTGATTTGCTTACCACAATGGGTTACCATAGGCATTCTTCTGTAGAATTCACGCGGGAGATATTTCATCATAAGTTCCTGACTTATACATTTGCTCTTTTCATGTAAGGGTTTGATCAGCATTCCGTGGCCCTTAGAAAATGTGGGCGACTGATTTCAGGTACTTGCAGATATTGGTACAAGCCCTGTTTACGCTTGTTCCATTTTTTAAAATTACTGCCGGTTTCGGCGCATTCCCGCCCTACGGATAGTATTCCAAACCTTTTTTATGCTAATGGTGCGCTAATACGGCTAAGAGATTTGCATTCTTGTATGTGATAAGCTCATAAAATAGCATCATTACCTCGCCCGCCAGAGGCGTCCAAGCGTGTGCTTTTGAACACCTTCTCTCACACTCGTAGCTGGGTCATGCCTTCGTCTGTCTGTAAAGTCATGACGGCATTCAACTGCGACCTAATACGTTATCACTGACCTTTTAACTCTTTCGACATCCCTCGCTAGTCCCGCTGGCATGTTTAATTACTGAAGCGAAGTCATTAGCCATCTCTGACCGTTCCTCGTCTTTGTTGTTGGACGCTTACAACTACAACCAAGCAAATATGAATGAAGTATGTGCCATCACGGCACATTTTTGTCTCTTTCAATTATCATCGGGTTCCATATTGATAATGAACGGACCACGACCTAATTCTTATTCAAGTTATGATGTACGCATCCTCATGCTCGGGAGGACCTTATCCTACCCGCTAACTGCCCGTTTTTCCCTTACTTTTGTACCCTGTCCACTAGGCGCACAGCTTCCTAGATATGTAAAGTTGTACTCATCCACAATCCATGTGAGGACGCTTGAGTGTATGCTAACTACCCGCGCGGAAGTGACCAAAGTGCTGTCGCCATTGCCTACAGTTTAATCGTCCTACTGGTCTGAAGCGATCTCCCACGGCAATTTGTGAAATCTTCAGTCTCATTAGACGGATGGTGTGACAGCCACAGTGTGGCCAGCGGGGGAGCATTAGAAGTTCAGCTGGGGACAGCGGAATCCATTAGGCACTCTGTGTTGTCATTAATCTCGCAAAAGAACGTCGCGCTGTCCGACACATGAGCGACCCTGACTACAGGAAGCCGATGCTTGGAAGAAATAATTGCTAAGAGCAGAAAACGGAAATGGGTATGACAGAACGGAACGTGTTCTGCATGCTTAGATGGTTAATTATTGCACACAATGGCACTAGGGAGCTTCCGCACTCTGCGTATTTTTATTAGATGCAGGTGACCATTGCTTGAAATCATTTCAGCATAGTACCTTGGGTGAGCGAATGATGACGTAACTGTGAGCCAGAAAACTAGGCACAAAATGTCCTAGGACACAAAGTTTCCCGTTTTTTGTTGGCAGTTTTAGTTACAGTAACTACAGCTTCTATGATTAGGAGGGACGCACTTCTGTGTCAGCTAGGGTTATGTAGTCCGGCTGCAAACCTGCACTATTGTTCTGCAGTTTTCGCACAATACACGATTGGATATATTTGTCTACTTGTGTTTTGTTACAAAGTGTTATTTTGAATCGAAGTAATTCTGTACCTTTTTGCATAGAGCTAGAGGGAGATTATCCACAGCAGGAGGAGAGTGAGCTCGCTTGCAGAATAGGACAAAGCGACCGGTGCTTACAGCATTTAAGTTAGAATTATGAAGTATCGAATTGAGCGCATCAACAATGATCACAGGGTGGGTTTTTAAAGTGGAAAACAGTGCAGAAAAAAGGGAAAAAAAAGCGAAAAGGAAGGGAGACAGCACAAGTGCTTGCCTTCTGTCCATTGATATGAGTCCTTGTAAGCTAAGCCGCTTTGTATGCCGGATGTCATGCAACATCAACTCTCATAACAATGCACACATCGGCCTTTGTGGAGCTATTTCCAAGTGTTAGTTTCTGCCACTGTCTAGCTGTCAATATTTTGCGCGAAATAATAAGTAGATAAGAATTTATTGTGGTGTAATATTGCTAAATAGTATGAATAAGTTCGCGGAATCTAATTTATCACACTATAACTGTTTCAAATTCTGCGCCGGTGGTTGTGCCTCGTTTTTGAGTAGTAAGCCCAAGGTGCATGATTACAATAATGTTCAATTCTTATTTATTAATATTATTTTGACTGTTACTCCTGCTCTGAAACCTCTCTTTCGGAGCGCATTTGTAACTTTTGAAGACATTGCAACACTTGGTATTGCTCACCTGCTGTGCTTTCGACTAAGTGTGGCAGCATTCCAAATAAAAATGAAAAGATTTGTCCTCAAAAGAATAATGTTTATTCGTCCTGCGTGCCTATGTGTTCGTTAACGTAGCGCACTCACTGCTTCGTGGTCACAATCAGCATGCGCTTTTCAACGTGACGTAGCGTTGTTGACCGCAATGAAGCGGGCCCAAAATGTCTGAGAAACGCACGCGAGACCGACAGCAATGAGTGTATGGAGAAAAGATAAGCCACAAGGAGTGTAAAGTTTTTAGATTTTTTGGGGGGCTGTGTTTATGATTAGTGCTTTATAAAGCGGTGAAGCTTTCATGATGGTAGACCCACGCGTTACTTGTTTTTACTTCTGCGTGTCACTCTCCGTGGTGAATCAGCAGATATCGCGAAACAGCCTCTATGCGTTCATTTCAAGCTGACAGAAATGCGGCAAACACTACGGGGTGGAACTCGGCGAGCTGCTTTTGATATGCTGAAGCCCCTTCTCCCTCATGCAGAGCGAAACAAGGCGTGAATGAAGCAGATGTACGCGACGGCCTTGTAGCTGTAGCTCTTACTCCTTCCTGACGAGGATTATCTATACCGCTAAGTAGACGCAGAGACAGTCAGCAGAGGCAGATAATGTTTTCGACATGTGCGACATCCGCAGCCTCCACTCCGGTTTATTAAAGTTTTGTCACTCGGGCTGCACTTAGTACCGGCAGCAGTTCTTCCTTGAAGCCGTGGTGTCACCTTGTGGATACGGAAGCTGTTGGTGACACCATTTTTAAAGGAGCTAATGCGGACCTGGGTCTCAACGTCTGCACAGACTCCATCAAAAATTGTTGTTTCGCTTTCTATTTTTATGCTGCTACAGACGGTTTTGTGGCTTCTGGTATTTTTCACTTTTCTAACAAGAAACCCTGTTAGCGATGGTAAATATAAGACGTCGACACCGTCGCACAATTCAAGCCGCTTTATGGCACGCTCTCGGATTAAAATGGTAGTGTGGACGAGTAGTTGGAGCGACTTTCTATTTCCAAGTGCATTTTGGGGGAGCGAGCAGCCGCCACTTCTAAGTTTACTCCTCCGTAGTGGCTTTCACTGCAAACGGTTTCGGCGGCTTCTGTAAACATTTGCCGGCGAAGTGAAAGCAAATGAATTATTGCTTCGAACGAGACGGGATGTAAGGCAAACTTGGGAAAGAGCTGAGTAACGGACACATTGTCATTGACTGCATCTGCAAAAGTATCAAGGAGAAAAAGAAGTATCTGGTCACTTCATGGTTAGGGGGTTCTGCGTATTCCGCTTTCTGTTATTGATAACCCTACTTTCAACGGCGCCAAGAAGACCTCTCATTGACGGAATTACTTTCGTTTCTTCTTCAATGCCTCAGACACTTGAAAGGCCCCTATGTCACGTACTACACAACACATATGGATTCCTCAAAACACTAACTTATTCTTGCTGATTGTTCATCAGGTTAGTTTGGACACCGTGCTATAAAAACTTTAGAGTGCTGTTTCTCACATTCCATGGTCAATAAAAAAATTTTTTCAGATCCAACGTACTTATTGGAAACAACGTCGTCAAGTAAAGCTTTCTGCACCCGTCGTCGTATCCCACTATGCAAAGAGGCACATGATGTACTACTAATACATTATTATTATTATTATTATTATTATTATTATTATTATTATTATTATTATTATTATTATTATTATTATTATTATTATTATTTGGACTGAAAACATATATAATATACACTTGACCGCAAAGGAAAAGCGTGAACCATACTTGCAACTGGAAAACAGGCACAACGCTTGCCTACTCTTCAGAAAGAAGGAGGATACAGAAAAAAATAGAAATGGAGGATGGGCAGAAGGCAAGGAAAGGGGCAAGAAAGAGCACCATCACGAATCCTAAAGAATAAATCAGAGCACACACGAAGATATATCAAAGGACAGACACAGCAGGGCACGCCTCTAAAGGAATGTTAAAGTAGAACAAATAGTGTCTGAGGTGTGGCAGTTTGAAAGGAACAATAACCTACAGACTCGAACCTAAGTTATAGTTCCTTCTGTAGAAGTAAGGGGAGCGCGATCAGTGTGTTCATGTCGAGACACACAACCACTGAGGTACAAATAAGCGTTCGCCGAGTGTCGTACACCGCAGGCCAAGGAGATGACAGTCCCTCACTAGCCCACCGCGCTGCGCAATGAAAGCGGGACACTCCAATGTCAGTTGCTGAAGTGTCTCGCAGCAACCGCAAGACGTGCAGGACGAACTGTCCACGCGTCCTTGTCGGTATGAACGTTCGCACACGTTCACACAGCCAACCCTTAGCTTGACTATAGTTGTGCTCTAGTGTGGCGAGGCAAACCCCAACTGCCAACACGGGACGGGAGCGTTCCATTTGCGGCAGGGTGGTCTGAGTGGTGTTTGAGGAGGGGGCGACGAATCAACGGAAGAGCGTCATCAAGCTTGCCCCAAATTTCGGGGCAGTCACAGCCGTTATAAGCGTAACTTGAAGCCAGCCGATCAGCCTCATTTCCAGCGATCCTTACGCGCGAAGGCATCCACTGGGAATGAGAGATACTCCACGTGACGCAGTTCATGATGTATTGAAATTATGCAGATCCAATACACATGTTGCAGTCTATCTAAAGCGATACTTTCTGAAGCGGCAAATTATTTGCCATATAATTTAGTTCGATACATGCAATTGCTTTTATTTTATTCTAATGCAACGTTTATCCTCGCGCAGTATTTGTGTTATGGACCGCCCAAGTACCAAATTCAATGTCGTGTCAGGTTTATATTTATGCACTACACCATTCACAAGCAATGCCGAAATGGAAACAGCAGTTAATGGGAATGTGCATTGTACTTGCACGTTTTATGTACTAGTTTGTTGTCAGAAAATGCAAAGCCTAGGTGTAGTCACTGTAACGACTTTGTTGCTCAAATTTACGTGCTATTTAATCCAGAGCATCCGATAACACATACACAGATATTAAGAACTGGGTAGCCCAAACTAGGAAAAGAAATTAAGCTATTACATATCAAGCGCTGTTTCGTGATAAGGTGTGTCAGCTGTAGAGATACTTACGAGGCTGCATAATATGTACAGGTTTAATGCGGTATATATTGTTTTGATTACGCATGACAGTGATGAGCTAGCTTCTACACTTTGTTGGTCCACACGCAGTGGTTGCAAAGGCCAATGGCAATATTCTATATATCCACAAACATATTCGGTGAGATGAGCTGGATGAAAAACGTTAAAAATATGAACAAGTTGTACGGTTGTCAGTAAGCGCTTTTGTTCACCGGAAAGTACTCGACGGCATGAAACGCGATTAGCACTTATGTTACAGTGTTGAGCCGAAATACCGAAGCAGGCAAAGTCCACCGAAAGTTTGTGAGTCGTTCGAGTATTTATTGGGCTGCATTTGCAGAGAACCGCGTTAATGAGAACGGCTTTCAGAAATATAGTCCAAGCAGCTGTTTCTGCTCAGCATAAAAGAACAAGTTCTGCAGAATATTTAAAGTAGGCTCTTAATTATTGCTCTATTTGTTTAATTGATCTGAGAGACTTTTGGGTAGCTAAGATTGTACACGCGACAGCCGTGGAAAGGCCTAGGTAGCCGATTCGCGCTCCGGACCAGGACAAATGCGGAGCTTTCTTTCTGGGTTAACGCAAGCGCTTTTTCGTTGGGGGTTTCAGTAGCGTGGATGTTAATTTTTCTATTTAATGCATATTCATCTAAACTGCGGGATTTCGTAGAGCTTATTTGCTAGAGTTACCCTACAAACAATGAAAACAGAGTGAGTGCGAGTTTAGCGCACTTACTTTTTACTCATAGGAAACTGTCACAGCTATCCCTTGCGGAATCTAAATAAACGTTAGTGCCGGTATATGACAGCTAAAGCGAAGAAAATTGAACTTTCCAAGGAACTGAAAAGAGCCTCAATGTTGCGTGCAGTTCGGTAATACCGTCTTCAATGTGGAGACTACGACTCGCGCGTTCGATGGGAGGGCCAGCGTCGCCTTTATGGAGGCAGTCGACACCACCGTCGAGCAGACGATGCGCCAGCATGGTCTTGCTTATGGGTGCTATCACGGAGGGACACTGTAAACCTATTTCATCCGGGAACTTTCATAGTTCCGTCGCGCTCGCGATGCTGGGTAATGGGACGAAGCGCAGTGAATCCAGCGCGCGACGGAGCTCCGAAACAAAACAAAAAGCGGCAGCGTTAGTGAAGCCTGCGTTTGCGTCGAGCGCGTCTCTCGTGTTGCCGAAACTATAAGAGAACCGATGGCGGCCGTCTCTCGTGGCCTTGGATGCGTGGCGGCGGCAGTGGCAGCAGTTAGCTCCCAATGGAGCCGCTTATTAACGCGATAGCGTTAAGGAGCTCGTGTCGCAGAAAAGCCGGTGTCGTCGGCGTCGGCGTCCGCGGCGTTGGCCGTGAGCGATAAATCAAGGCAGGCACTTCATAAATAAAAAGCAACTTCCAAGATGGGCTGGGTGGGAATCGAACCAGGGTCTCCGGAGTGTGAGACGGAGACGTTACCACTGAGCCACGAGTTCGATGCTTCAAAGCGGTACAAAAGCGCCTCTAGTGAACGCGGTGTTGCCTTAGAAACGAGCTGTTTCTAAGGCTCAGGCGTGCGTCGCTTGCTCAGGCGCACATTTCGTTGTCGCGCCGAACGCTGCGTTGCTCGACGCTCACCGCGTCCGATGCGGGGCGCGTAGTCGCTGCGCCGTAGCCCATTGTCTTACACCCCTTGGCGGGTCGACGGGAACGCTGTCGCGTTCCACTCTTGAAGGCGAAGCTTAAGCGTCCTCCAATTTTTTTTCTTCTCTTTCTTTCTTTTTCGTTTTAGGGGAGGATCTGCCGCGTTTTTTTTTTCTTTTTGTTTTGTTGAACCGACGCTGTGGCAAGAACAGCAGCAGGGCCTTAAGAGACGGGAGATTGTACGGAGAGAAGTAAACGGGATGAGCTCGTCGGGTTTGGGGCGTCTCTCCTATCACGGAGTGCAAGTATGCTAGCGAAGCGTCCGTTTATTGTTCTAGCTGCAAATATGCTCCAAGCGTCTACTAGTAGAGGGACTGGCACGTTGTTGGGCACTCAAGATACGGCGCCTGTCCATCTTTATCTTAAGCAGACTTTGTTAAGAAATACTTCTTATGCGCGTGAAGTAGTACAGGGTCTGTGTCATTTAGTTTTTACCCCTGAAAAATCTGGACAGGGAACACGATGAAAATAACAAAATTTAATTAAATGATCAAAACTCAAATGGCAATGCGCGTAGTGCGACGTTGTCTAAGCTTGTTGACTTCTGTTGACGGCGTTATTTATTTTCGCTTCCAAAGGCCGTGGGGTATGGGCAGTGCGAAATTGTATATGGGTTAAGGGCGAGGAATAGTCCTGAATTCAAACAGTAGGCTTTTTCCTTACGTTCATTATGACTATGAATGTAGGTTTTCACACATTCCTTCTTTGCCGTAGAATGCGATCGCCGCAGCCACGCATTTTGAAGGGGCTACGTGCTTCGCTGTTGGAAACTGCCAGCGCCCATGCGGAGCGAGGCTTAAAGGATCCTTGAACCACTTTTTATCGAAGTCGAGAAATGCATGTTAAGGTAAATTAGACTGTTTCAGAAATACTTCGCGGCGAAAAGTTCATCGCTGTGTTCAGCAGAAGCAGAGTTATTCGTAATCAAACATGCAGTACGCGGTGCTTCCGTCATTCCGCAATGATTTGCACTGTGAGGGCTACGGCGGAGCGGGGTGCGCCCACAACGCTTCGCCTACTAGTTACCGCGGAGCGCGGTTCGAATTTGATTTTGGATGTTCACGTAGACACCACTATTTCCGCGGCTCACCTCGGCGAGCCGCATCGCACTCAGTCAGTGGACTCGTCGCGGAACCACTCGGCGGCCGCGCTATCCACGAGACGTAGCAGACCGCAGCTACATGCAACTGCCGCGTTTGCTTTGTGCACGAAAGGGCTAGAGTGGGCGTTCGCGCTATTATGCTCCTGTCTGGCTGTGCTACGTGGTGAGACCAGGGCTTTGTTCTGCACCAGCTTGAGCGACGGATAGTATCCACGGCCAACTTGCGCAGTTTGAAGAGCTGTCAACAGCTGATTACGATGCGAAGTCTGCCGAGGTGTCTAACCAGGAGCCGACAGGAGTGGGCGCGCGCTGGCAAGCGTGCCTGAGGTCTGAATTTAAGTTTGACGTGGCTCGAGGCTACTTGAGTGCTCAAAAGTAGTCGAAGCCAGAGAGACGCGATCGCTACGGCACCATTACGCAGGGTGACCAAGGTTTAATTCCTACGCGGGCGGCCGTGGCCGAGCGTGAGCAGATGGTATTCAGCTTCTTCCAGAAGTACGTAATTATTATAAAAATTTGCAAGCATATTTTTCGCTTGCTTCAGCATGGTTATTATACTCCGTCAATGAATATACAACACTATCAATAAAAAGAAGCGCACTGATCCAAACGCCCTTCTTGATTTATGTCAGCTATTGGCCAGTAGCAGCCGCCTTGTGGGAATCTCCTATATGACGTGCCAAAGCGTCGCGAAAAGATTGAGGGGCAGGCTTCTGTTGAAAAGAGAGCGTGTGAGACAAAGGTGACTTCGCGCTCCGCTTGCGAGATCCACGCTCCGCGCAGGACTGCAAAATCTGGCTGAGATGTTCGTAGCAGCGTGAGCTGTTCGCGGACTGTGTTTCTTCAGGAAGCTCGATGGGGGGGTGGTTCGGGGCTGCTTCAATCAATGTGTCAAGGTGTTTATTGGCAAGGTACGCAAGGAGAGAGAGGTGGAACTCGGTGCGGTAGTCAAAACCCTGCGAACAGTCCGAACCGGCCCCGTGCATCAAGCGCTGGTGATGCGCCTGACTGACCGGCACTTCGTTAGATTTCATACGCTGGAGATGCGCCGGGATAACCGGCGCCTCTTCTTCCTTACAAATGCTTTATTCTAAAAGAAGTGCAAAGTTTATAAGTTTATGCGAAAGAATGGTGCGGTAAGGTCAGAACCTCCTATCTGGGAAATGCAAATTCTTACTTGATGAAATTGAGGTGTTCATTCTAGTACGTATAGGTGGTTCGAGGAACTTGCTCACCACCCTTAAATTTGACATTCCATCAGATGGCGCCGAAAGCCGCAGAACTTGCTGCTCTTCGTGGCGCACTTCGCACAAGTCATTACGAATCTCCTCAAAATTTATTGTTTTCTGCGGCTTCAAAGCATTGGTTGCTTTCCATCGTGAGCACTACGAACACGTTTTTCTAGAATTGTGAGAGCTCCTTCATCGCCTCGTCGAGCAAGGACGCGACGTCACATTTAAGTGGCTCCGCAGCCATTGTAGCGTCATGGGCAACGAAGATGCCTATCATGTAGCTAAACCTGTTCATGAAAAGGGCGTGCAGGAACCGATCACATTGTCAAACATACAGCACCAAAGCAGCGAGTTCTTGCGAATGATTCCACGCATTGCTTGCGTTGGGGAGTGTACCAAATTTCTAACACACATTTCTGCATTGCCTGTACCGCTGATTTTGGCTTCGTCCTCCACCTGAACTATCTCGACTCGAGACAAAAGTACTGCGCCAACTATGGCTTGGCGTCGATTTCACAAAATACTTCGATTTTCGCATCGGAAAGGAAGCTAGTGCTGCTTGGAACCACTGTGGCAACGTGGAAATTATCGAACATGTTCTATGCCGCTGTCTTCGATACAGCGCACACAGGGAGTCACTCGCGACCGCGTTGACCCGTCTTGACGACCGGCCTCATTCGTAGCAGGCAATTATTGAACGCCGCTGACACAATCGGCACGACGCTTAGTAGGTAAAGGCACTATTTAAATTTTTACGTTCGAGTGGTCTATGAGAAATAATAGTACTCCGGACGATAGCCACCACCTACATTTATTCCTTTGACGGCTTTGTTTTGTTACTCCGCTATTCTTTTCGTTTTTCTTTCCCCTCTTACCCTTCCGTCCGAGCAGGGTAGCAAACCGGAAGGTATTCCAGTTAACCTCCCTATTTTTCTCATCCCATTTATCTCTCTCTTGTACTCTTAAGTGAGCTTTGCAACACAGCTCTAAAAAAGGCATTGCACTGATACGTTTTGGCTTCTCAGAGCTTTCTCTTTAACTTTTACATTACGAGGATCATTGAACATAAGTCACGGTTACCCGCGAGCGTCGCGCTCGATTTCACGGGCTCCCGATTCCCTCGTGAACCTGCTGCGCTCTTTGCAACGCCGTCTAAGTAGTAGACGCATTTTCTGACTAGTTCTGTTGTTTGCCGTTCAAAGGCAATATTTAGCGAGCGTGCAGAGGTGCGCACCTAATGATCACGATGACGCTGGGCACATAGGTAGTTCGACGCTGAGCCCTGTTGTGAAAGGCGCTCGACTCGAGATTGGGCGGTTTGCTCGGATGATTTCCTAAATGCTACCTTAACACTGAACCTGACGATGTCAGATCAAGCGAACGTATTTTGGACAATATAAACCCACTAAACCAACCTGGACTTTCGCCAGGTATTTGGCGGCGAGTTTCTTTTTCTGGCTATTGACGATTGATTCATTTCTTGTGCCGACGGAGATTTAGTAGAGATGTTGGCAATACCAAAGGTCTTCTTAAAAGCATCTATACTGCATATAGCCAAGATTGGCTGCCGGAAGCCTCGCGGAATATTGTGCATGGCCCGGATTTCTGGTGTCTACCTGAAAGAGGCAGTTTGCTCTAGACAGAAAATATTTTTTTGCAGCTCACGTTCCTAATAAGCTAGGACATCGAAACTTTCATCTTCTGTAGGCAGTTGAAGTGAAAATATTCTGTGTAGTCCAGAATACTTTCTACTAAATAGCAAGCTCCGTCTTTCATAAATTATTTAACGTCCGGCTAGGTTCCCTTCGAATTTATATATTTAGAAGGAGCGTTTCATTAACTTTCATTTGCTATGCGTATCGTGGTAATGTAATCACAGTTACGTATTTAACAACATTCTTCAGCGAGTGCGCAAGATTCCTCTTTTGCTATGCACGAAAGCTATTTCGTACAAATTACATGCAGAAGCGCGTTACCTGTTAGTACCTGGCTACATAAAAAAAAAAGATAGTTTGTGTCTTCAGTAAATTGTTGTCTTTGGGAGAGAGCATTCTTTCATCAGTTCGAAAGTTGCGATGTTGATTACGGACGCGTTACAATGTAATTTATATGAAAACATTCACTTGAATCCGCTTACGGGTCCAAAATTTTATTGCGCCCACTAAGATAGCGTGCCTTCTGCTGTGTTTTTTTTTCTGACTGGACTGCACGATTTATGGAAGAGACGAATGTTGAACCCCAACGCTGAGCCTATGTTTTTTATTTCGACCGCGCACTGTAGGATATGCATGACCACAGAGGTTTTTCATCGAACTGGTTCGCTCTATTGATTAGTTGTCTGTAGTTGTTAACCTTGTTGGAGTAAATGCGCTTGTTTTACTTGACTATTGCTGGTTATACAAATCGTGATTTGCTGGGCCTTTCCAAAGCCATTCAAGTGTGATCTATTGCCCTTTGCATGTGTAACGCTCGCCTACGACGTAGCACTGTCTGCAACACATGCCATGCATGAAATAATTGTATGACTTTCGTAGATATCTGCATAAATATATTGGCCGAGACATTGACCGACCCAGCGTCCACCTGCAGAAGGCATCCAGCAGCTGCAGCGTATAAGAATAGAAAGATTCGCTTTGATGATGCCCGTTTGAGGGCAACAAGAGAAAGTGTTTGAATTCACTTGCGACATACTGGAGCCAGTCACTGCTACGCTTGCTTAAGAACTTGGAAAGCTCCTATTCATCTTCATATTTTATCTAAACACCACGAGATGTTTACGCACGCGGACAAAAAGCCTTTAAGGAGGCCTGGCTAGGTCAATGTCTCCTGCGCCGCTCCTACTCCGTTGAATTGTGTGCAAGCAACCGGTGTCCTTTGCTGCGCACCGCCATTCCCAAGCTCTTTAGACCCTCTTGCGTCAGTGGTCGCAGTCAAGATGTGACATCTCTGCGTACAGGGAGATTCCGCGATAGATTGCGAAACATCAAAGTTCGCTCGCGTCATTAACAGTGCTGAACTATTGTACGCCTAGTATCCATCTAACCTGTCCTCATCTTTACCCGTCGCCTCTGTTATCCCCATTTCCCTTCTTCCTCACACACCGTTCCAGGCTCGAGCAGACTAGCCCAGGCAGACCTCTATACCTTTCCTTGAATAAAGTCTCTCCCGCTCTCCCGGTTCCTTACCCCACTTTGCGTTGGGCCTCTCATCAAAATTCAAGTGCATGTATTGTAATTGGGATGACCAAGGCTTTTTAACCACTTTGCTTTGCATTTACCCTGGATGTCTTTCTTCCCATATTAATAGGTATCAATTTGCATGCATGAAGAATGTGTACAAAGGAAGCACCGAGACACCGGCGATTCCTTTCAAGGACCGCGTTTTAATATGCGAATATATAGGCAGGCAGCGTACCTTAGTGGCTCTTATGATACGCAAATAATGTTGGCATGTTCTTTAGCGTCTTCTCCTAACACAGAAGCTCCGCTGCTCTAGCGTCAGTAAGTGCACCAGCGACATCGGAATAGTGTTTAAAGATGTAAAAGAAGCGCATGCTGGTATGAAGCTGTTTAATAGCTTGCAAATGAACCCGTGCCTCTAGATATCTATTTTTATCGACTGATCCATAAGCAACTTGCTTGTTAAGACAAAGCCCTGGTGGCGTCTCAAAGGAAGCCCTTTCAGGTATTCCTCTTGCTTCTGTGATATGCTCTTTATAAAAGTCCTCACTCTTGTGTTGTTTAGCTCACGGCTTGACTTTTATTACAAACAGCAGTATTTAGCGTGCCCCACTGCGCTCACTGTCACTGGAGGTACGTCACTGTCGCGTCATCGCGAGGCGTGATGAAGCATGCTGATGATGGTGAAGAGAAACGGTCGACAAACGCGTTCATAAAATTGAGGAATAACTTTTATTGCGAGCGGCTGTGTACAACCGTAATCTTTTACGATTCGAAAATCGACTTTGTTCCCTTTTGGGATGACCAGTGTGGGTTGTGTCTTGTGTTCAGAGGCGCATCGCATCAATGTCTTTTACATTCCTTCCCCAAATCAATATTAATATTTATTAAATTACCAGCAACACATACTGTATTTTCTTATTACACGTCAGAGCTACATCGGTACAATGATGTGGATAGCGCGCCGTCGTGCCGGTTGTTTTACGTAATGGAGTGCTCACGCTTCAGTCTATTGCACGTTGGGACGATCGAAGGGATTTCGCCAACCTGTGGGCAGGGATAAAGGAACGAGTTACATTCCAGTATTTGTCTATTAAAACGCGAGGAAATTGCCATTGCCCTGGAATTTGTGATGTAAGAAAGGGACGAACACAACGGAAGTTCTTGGATGGTCCTTTTCACTGCACATACCACGTTATCAGCCAAAGTATAATACGGGTGCAGTAAATTATAAAACATGCTACGGTAAGGAGAAAAAGGTGGTTAAAATATTTGCAGCAACGCTTACTGCAACCAAAATCCCAATAAAATTCCTAGAGCTTTCTTTCACTCAGCTTTAATGAAAGTCTCTAAATAAAGGGAAGGAAGGAAGGAAGGAAGGAAGGAAAGAAGGAAGGAAGGAAGGAAGGAAGGAAGGAAGGAAGGAAGGAAGAAAGGAAGGATGGAAGGAAGGAAGGAAAACTTGATTTGGTCCTGCAAGTAGTGATAATTAATCACTAAGCGAGCCGCTCCCACGTCGGGACCGGAAGGCCAAGCCTCACGGCCAGGTCGTGAGCCTGCTGGACAGCCCAGAATTGTTCATACAGGTCCGGGCTGCGAAGTGCAGCCTCCCACCTGGACGCATCCTTGATCGCCGAGTCTTCAATTCTTTCGCAAGACCAGAGTATGAGAGAGAGAGAGAGAGATGCAAATGAGAGAAAGGCAGGGAGGTTAACCAGACTTAAAACCTCCGGTTTGCTACCCTGCACTAGGGGAAGGGAAAGGGGAAGTAAAGACGGAAAGAAGAGCGTGACAAAAATAAAAGCGTGAGAAAAAAAATATGAAAAGGGATGAAATGGGGTCCTTATAGTCTTTCTAATAGGCCACTGTCACGTAGAAAAGTCAACAAAGCCTTGACCGACTTTTGCTGCGACGACAGTTCACGTCGGCATTCCAAAACTGACTGTTCTGAAAGTGGCCTGTCGTCAAGGCGTGCCAACGTGGTCGCTAGTGACAGCCGGTGCGCGCTGTATTGAGGACAGTGGCAGAGCACGTGTTCGATAGTCTCCTCGCCGCCGCAGTGTCTGCAAACCGCGCTGTCGTCCATACCGACTCGGAAGGCGAAGGATCTTGTGTAGGCGACACCAAGCCACAGTCGGCAAAGTACTGCTGTTTCGAGTCGAGAGAGTCCAGAGGGGGGTCGAAGTCGAAGGTATGGGTCCAGTCGGTGTAGACGTGTATGCTGTAAGCTTGGTGTGTTCCATAAAGTTTTGATGGATTCATTTGCAAGCACACGAATTTTCGTTGCAGCGTCTGTTCTTGAGAATGGAATGGAGTCTTGCAAGCCCTCCTCATGTGCAGATCGTGCTGCTGCGTCGGCAAGTTCATTGCCCATTATGCCACAGTGGCTTGGAATCCACTGCAACGTGATGTCGTGTCCTTGCTCGACGAGGTGGTGAAGCAGCAGTCTGATTTCTAGAACTAGTTGTTCGTGGGGTCCTCGGCGTAAGGCAGAAACCAAACAATGAAGTGCAGCCTTGGAGTCAGTGAACACGCTCCATTTCTTGGGTAGTTCTTCAGAAATTACCCGAAGTGCACAACGAATAGCAGCAAGCTCTGCGGCAGTCGATGTAGTCTGGTGAGAGAGTCGAATCTTTATGGTGGAAGGTTTTGCAGGAAAGATCACCGATCCTGCAGACCCATTCACCGTGGTTGAAGCGTCAGTATACAGATGATGATGATCGTTGTACGTCTCGTACAGCAAGAGCAGTGAAAGCTGCTTGAGTGCTGGAGACGAGAGTTGGGCTTTTGTTCGTATGCCTGGTACGATAAGTCGAACCTTTGCTTGAGCCAAGCACCATGGTGGAAACAGAACTTTCGCTGGAGCTGTATAACCTGATGGAAGGTATGCACGATAGGGCAGGACAGTTTCACAAAAGGAAGCGCGTGGTAGATCCTCTGGCAGTGAGGCTAGATGATGGGCAGGGGCTCGAGCAAGGTGTCTTACGTGTGCTCTGAGTGCTTCCATGACTATATGGGTCTTTGCTGGGAAATCGTGTGCAATCGCAATGGTTTCAGCCGTTGATGAACACCGCGGCAATCCAAGACACACTCTTAGCGCCTGGGCCTGGACGCTTTCGAGTGTACGGATATTACTTCTGCAGGTGTTGGTCAGCAAAGGCAAGCTGTATCGCAAATACCCAAGAAAGAGCGTCCTGTACAGTTGCATCATTGCATGTACTGAAGTACCCCAGACATTTCCTCCAAGAAACTTAAACACATTAGAGATATCCGTCAGGCGCTTCTTTAGGTAGGCCACATGAGGACTCCAGCAGAGCACCACAATCTTGGCAATAAGGCTCTGTATAAAACATGTTCAGTCTCCGTGGGCAAGGATAAGTACCAGTCTGTAGTAAGCGTAATGTAAGTGTCTGAGCCCTGTTTAGTTTAGGATGCGGCACACTGTAAACCCTGCGATTAAGAAGGTACTACTTCGTGATTTCATTGTATGTGGAAGGGGAGTCTCTGTTCTCGGGGAGTACCGCCATGCCGTTGCGCGGGGCAGAGCGGAGGGTAAGATCTCGCGCTGCCTCATGAGCGGACTCATTGAGATTCGGAGGGGCTCCCTCGATCATCCCAAGGTGAGCAGGGAACCAACATAAGTAGTGTTGAGAGATCTCACATGTCTGCATAATTTTAAAAGCAACCTTAGCCACCGAGCCCTTCTCAAAGGGAGATACTCCTGAATAAAATACATGCCTATTTCTAACAGAACTCAGTTAATATTCTGCCTCAGAGAAAATGTTTTTGTAAACTTCTTACTGGTTCATCTTAAAATCACTAAATGTGATCGAAATATATGTTTATGCTGCTGTCGTGTGCGCTCAGCGTTTACTCTTCTCGACTACATTCACACTTTCTGAGAACGCCTTATTTTACCTAATAACACCGAGTACGGGAACTAAAATATAAATGACCTCTTTTCATAAATATTGGTTGGCGCCTCCTCGCAAATAGTCATTAGAAGACTTCAAAACAAATCTGAACGCTGCGCGGAACCTAGAAAAGAAGCACAATATTTTCCAAAGAAAGGCTAGAATTAAATTGCGTGGCAATGTGTGCCAAATCCACGACAATATTGCGAAGGACGCCGCAGTGGGGGACTTCTGGTTTATGTTCTCCACTTGGGGTTCTTTAACCTGCGCCCAATGCGCGCTACACGGGCTTTCTTTTTTCACATTTCGCGCCCACCGAAATGCGGCCGCCGCAGCGGAGGTTCACTCCCTTGCCATCGGGCTTAGCAGCGCAACGCCCTCACGGTACACGTCTGCATCTCAAACGAATGGAATATCTGATCTTTAATAAAAACGCAAGGATAAATTGTTCTTGCTCAGAGGCAAGCCTGGCCATAGTGCGATATTGCAGAGACCCAAGGTTGCTGCCCGGATATCGAGGCGCCGAATGTCTCCCCAACCTCATAAAATACCACGCCGCCCGTATTGACCAGAAAGCCAGCCAAGCAATAATTCCCAGAGGCCGAGCTATGGAGAGAGAACGGGGGTGCATCGCCTTGGCCGGAATTGACGCAATGCTATGGCGGTGTCCTTCACTTTATCGTGGCGCGGATGGCGATGGGGGGGGGGGGGGATGGCGGTCGAGATAACATTATAGTAAGAGAAAGGTAAGGCTAGCTTTGTAATAGGTGGGTACGCCCCTTCACCAATATCTCTTGTGTCGTTGAGTAGGTAATAATTTATACTCTCCACAGGTGATAAGAAAGTTCTGGTAGACTCTATCTATCGATGGCTTTCAGGGTCAGTGTGAGAGTATTTGAACACTCGCCTGAAGATTAAGACTCGTGATCATAGGCCTTCTCATAATAACCACCATCATCAAGAGCATTATACCATCGTCATCATCATTAGTAGGCCGCTTAACAGAAGTTCATCATGCGATGCATTGCTCCCACATATGCAATTTGTATACACCAGACAACATTTTGCAGCCATCTATGGGACTCTAGCATCGCATAGAGGCCAAAAGGCCAGATACAGCAGGATGATAGCATGTTGGCAAATAAATGTCCTCGCATTAAAAAAAGTAACAATGCTAGGCCACAGCGATCTAAAAAAGACGAATGAAGTAAGACTGATTTGACTGACTCTAGGATAATTGTCTTTAATTGTCCTTAATTGTCTTTTAGGATAAATGACTTTAGGATAATTAAAAGCTTCTGTTTATATTGCAGGTGCGCGCGAAAGAAAGGTGATTGCGTAATCATCATGACTGGATTCGTGTTTATGTATAATGCGACTTGATCTGGGACGTTTGACCTTCTTCGGAAGCACCTTGAAGCACATCATTGTTTCAATCCTTCAATAACTGAGCACTATAGTTGCCAACAGTGTGCAAACAAAGGAAGCCCGATTCCGGAGCCGACATGTTGAACCGAGGAATTGTCGGAAATATCCTCGCCAATGATATGTCTCCGTTATTCCCACAGACAAATATTCTTGTATGAACATTGGGTCGGGACATCGGCATCGTTTGTTCGCGCTTCGTTCATTCCTTGAACGCTTACAGTGCTACACAGGCTTCGAATCTTTCACAGGTCACAGCTTTAATGTTTTACAATGCTTACGTTCGTGTACTGCGCCGTTGGCAAGCTATGCTGATATGCGAACACCAAATTAAGCGGATGCACAACGCGATACTTCGACGCAGCCATGTTGCAGAAATGAAGACGATGAATGATGATTATTGAAGGAAGAATGATATAAGAGGTTTGCGGCACAAGGAAGTCTAACTTATCTATAAGTACATTTAAGGAATCTCTATCCCTTGTGTTAGATTGCGCATAAGCTATTTGGGAAGATTGACCGAGAATGTACACGTACTCAGTGGCACACACAATCTAATGACCCAAGATTGGGGTTGCCCAGATATATTAAAGAAAAAATATGAAGACCAACGATCGGGGGGGGGGGGGGTGGGGTGGCTTCACTATTCTTTCAAAAGGTATTTTTGCTTTATAGATACCAATGCGCCGACACTATATACAGGTTTTATTCGTGATTCGTTCTTTTTTTATTACCGAGAAGAAGAAATCAATCTCTTTCTTTGTGGAGGTAGCGCTCCACGGAGGGGAGGGAGTGACGGATGTCATCGTCCCTCCTACGTGGCGGACGTGTTTGTACCAGGAGTAGCCCCAGAGTCTAGCGCCGGTCTTAGCATGGTGCGGACCAGCCGCGCAGGTGTAACGCTTTAAGGCGGGGGGGGGGAGCTGTTGGCGCACGTGATAATGTGGCGTGAGGAGAAGGTGCACGGGCACTGCCAGCGAGGGTGCTACCCGCAGACCTATCAGATGACGTGGCCTGATCTATGCCCAGTGTGATGAATGATTGCGTCATTAGGGAGAATGACGATCTGAGATTGTCCCATGAGAGATGCACCTGCGCGGGGAATGAGCCATGAGGAAGTCTGCAGGAGCATGGGGCATTCGTGAGCCTCTTTGAGTCGAACGCAGCGTTTCTTGTGGTGGCCAGTTTGAAAAGCTTTGGAGGAATAGACTTCTAGCCATCAGAGCCAGGCGCTAGGTAGATCGACAACGCGTGCTAGTGAATTACCTTGTTTGTTGCCTTCTGTACTCTGATTGCTAGGAATCCATTCCGAGATAACCAGGAGGTTTGGATGAGAAGACATTAAGGAGTGTGGTCAATGGTACTGCATTATTGCTCCTATGGCCTGGCTCGCTTGCATGACAGCCAAGGAAGCGACAATAGAGAATCGCAGACATATGGCAAACCAGTGGGAAGTAGGAAAAGAAAACTTGCGTTTATAAATTAGCTCCAGAGCGCCAAGCACGCTATTAGAGACCCATAGCGGTGACCTAAAGAATCGTGTTGTATTTTGTTGCTGCATGAGTGGATTCGAAAGTTTTGACGAAGGCGGTAGACATTGGTGATAATGCGCAGCCGTAAAGGCATTGTTCTACCAGAAAATCCAATATTTGCGAGCTACGAAATTGCCCCCGATCTGACCGAACGCACAATTTCTGGTTACGAAGAAAGGAAAAAATTGGTATCAAACTGAAGCAAAGAAACCGAAAGCTTCAATTACGCTTGCCACAGCAGTGCGTCAAGGTCATCTAGGAATGATAGTAAAGTTTTAAATAACGAATAAGGGGGGGGGGAGCGTATCCAACAGTCGCAGTTGGACATGCGGCGTGCACAGAAGGTGGTCGAAGTAAAATAAATGTTTCGGGCACTACCATTTCAACAACCACCACCAGCAGCAGCAGCAGCAGAATTCCGACTTGGCACACCAAACCGCTGCGGCGAAAACAAGGAGCAGTGCACAATGGCGTGACTAAAAAAGGGCAATCTGGGTCCATGTGAGATTGTCTTCGACGTTTCCTAGATCTTATTCCATCTTTTTATTCGGCTTATTGCACAAGTCCTGAAATTGGAAAAAATTGATTTTTTTTACAATGTGAGAAAATACAGCGTGAGAAAAATGAAAGTTTGAACACCTCGACGGTACAGTTACTGCGCTAGTCTGATTGTACCGAAAGCCCCTGCGCAGCAGTCTTGAGCAGAAAAGAAGATATTTCGTGATTTAGAGCAATCTGCACAGGAAAGTCAGCGCCGTTCATGTTTCTGTTCATGGCGTATGCAATACGATAAAACGATTTCAGCTAGCGGCCCACTTTGTGCACATTTCCTTTCTTTCTTTCTTCTGGAGGGGCACTTCGATTTGTAGCTGGAACGTTAAACTGGACAACTGTGGGTTTGTATTTCATCTTTAGGGTTTGCCTTGAGCCAGCAAAATGTCGGCACAAAATTCAGCGAAAAGATTACAGGCAATACATTTTTAAAACAAGACAAGAAACGCTGACTTGTTTCGCCATTAGCAAAGGGAAACAAAGATACTAGCAGCAGGTCTAGGCACGAAACGTTTTGTTCTTTGCATCGTTATGGCCTTTTTTTTTATCACACCTACCAGCGCATGGCAATATAGTTCACGGATGCAGCATTTCAAGCAGTATAGGAGCCATGGTTGAATGGAGGCTTCTGGATCGGAACACAAGATATACTTTATTCGAGAGCATCGAGTATAGTCGTTATAGTCGTTAGAGTACACTCGTTAGTAGCAGATGTACACAATTACATGGTTCATATGAAGTTAAGCGAGAAGAAATTGTTCTCAACACTGACACACAGGCTGAAAACGAGCCCTGGTGCCATGTCACTGTGCTTTGGTGTGAGTGTTTGGTTCCAGCTAAATTTTATGTGACATATACGCGAATAATGCAGCCCTACCGACACAGTGCAAGAGCCGTATTTCAAGCTCTGCTGCGATATTTGAAGGCTACTGGATTGAGTCAGCGACTATGATCCGGACTGAGTGACTGAACGATATCCCCGGTGGACTTTCTCTTCTTCTTTTAATCTTTCCGTCCCCTTTTACCTTTCCCCAGTGTAGGGTAGCCAACCGGGCTCAGTCCTAGTTAACCTCCCTACCTTCCCTATAATTTGCTCTCTCTCTCTCTCTCTCTCTCTCTCTGCATGCACGCAGAAATAGTGTTACTGATTACGCTCGACTGCTTGCCGTGGCGTAGCATGGTTAGAACATCAGGCCCCAGCCTAAACGTGGCAAGTTGGGACATTTTATTCATAAATATTCCATCGAATATTTACATATGTTCATTGCAAACATATTATTCCCAGTGGCACGTTGCAAGAACTGATCAACTGATCGCATGTTAAAACGAAGAACGTCACCACACATGTAGGCCCGTTCCTGATCCCTTACAAAATTAATTTCGCCATTAAGAAGGACTGCGGCCCTCAAAAAAAAAAAAAAAACACGGACAGTGGTTTCCGTGGCTACCCATACGCGCTAACTTTGAAAGCCTTCC
The DNA here is from genome assembly GCF_050947875.1 of Dermacentor variabilis. Taxonomy (NCBI): domain Eukaryota; kingdom Metazoa; phylum Arthropoda; class Arachnida; order Ixodida; family Ixodidae; genus Dermacentor; species Dermacentor variabilis. The sequence goes on from NC_134572.1 coordinate 72,865,116, forward strand.
AATGTATGTGCAACGGGTATTGTGAAATATCGTAGCACCTCGTGTCCTCGTCGAGGTTTTGCGGACACTGTGCCCATGCGTAGTGAAAAATCGGCATTGGCTGACACACAAGTGGCAAGTGGAGCCAGCGCATCCTGGTGCAGCTCACAAACTCTTAAGCCTGTATTATGATGACTCTGTTGTACATAGTCGTACACTTTATTTTATGTATTTATTTTATTTATTAGTACCTCAAAGGCCGCATTGCAGGGGTATTACATGAGGGGGTGGAATTTCAGCAGTACATTCCTTCTATGGACGATCTCAATGACGATGAATCGATCTGATCAACGATGGCGTTTGGCAGGTCATTCCAGTCTCTTGCTGTATGGACAAGAAATGATGACAGATGCACAGAAGTGCGGGCAGAGGGAGGGTAGACGGCCTTCCCGTGGTTTATGCGATTGGAAATGCGATGGGCGGTGCTGATAATGGAGTTCAGAGATGGATGATAAAATAATTTATGAAACAAACACAGTCGGGAAATTTTTCGGTGGTTCGCTTAAGTTGTGAGATGAGCATTACGTTTTAGTTTAGTTACACTTACATGATACGAATAGGCGGAGAAAATGAAACGAGCTGAGCGATTTTGTACAGGTTCAAGAGTAGTGGAAAGGTTATTTTGATGAGCGTCCCAGATCGCGCATGCATATTCTAATTTGGGACGGATAAGTGTTAAGTAAGCAAGGGATTTCACTGATGGGGGTGCTAGTCGCAGGGTTCGTCGAAATTAACCAAGGACGCGATTTGCCTCGTTAGTAACCTGTGATATATGAAAATACCAATTTAGATCAGGTGTCGAATGGATGCCTAAATACTTGTAAGTTTTCTACTGATGCGATTTCTGCGTTCCCGATTAGATATTTTGAAGATGGTTGTGAGTGACGTCGGTGGAATGACAGCAGAGATGTTTTGTTACATTTAAGGACATTAGCCATGAATTACACCAGGTTAGTACGTGCTGACTGTAAGACTGAAGAAACAAAATGTCATTGGAGTTAGTAATAAGCCGGCAGATAACGCAATCATCAGCGAATATGCGAATGTTAGAACATATGTTAGCAGGCAAATCATTATATATACGAGAAAAAGAACGGGGCCCAAGACGGTGCCCTGAGGTAACCTAGATATAACAGAGGAATAAGAAGCTGAACATTTATTAGCAAAGATAAACTGCTGCCGATTAGTGAGGAAGCTGCATATCGAATTAAAAACATGTTCCTTAAGATTGAGACGAGAAAGTGTACATAAACGCTAGTGCATTGGCATTGGGCGCGAGGACATAAGTTACCTTACAGGAGTGTGCCACTCACGTCTTATGAGCGATAACGCGGTACATGGCGCATAGTTTTGGCTTCCGGCACTTAATTAAGGCGCTGCACCGGCCCCTTCCTGCACATTTTTGTAAACGTCTTTAGAGAAAGGAAGGTGCGAAATGGCTGGTCCTTGGTAAACAGCAAACACAAAACACTTTGCAAACGCTTTGCCTTTAATCAGTAAAAGAGCTGCCAATTTCTTTCCTATGAACCGATCATAGGGATTCTAAGCGAGTCGTTGCGCGTGTGCCTGTACGTTATTGCGTGATAATTAATTTCGCAACATGATATCGCGCGATATTCCCATTTATCACGCAACATTTCCATTTCGTTGCCTGCGGTATCAGTTGTGCATGTTTCGTTCCTTTTTTAATCTGAAAGTATGTTTTAAAGATAGCCTGTGAAAGACATCACAGTTCGTTCTTTTCAAACAAATTGAAATGACCATGTAGCTAATTAAAAAAGATGCACTTATCAACTTTCTAAATTATTCGCTTGTTGAAATGGGGAAATTAGAACCAAGACAGTGAAAAGGTCCAATCTGCCTAGCAGACATCCTGAGAATAGCATCATTTTTGAGATAATTGTCCCCAAGATATGCTAAATTATGTATCGGCGTTGTAGTTATAAACTTTTTTTTCGAGACACAGATCTGAAAACGAATGTTTGTACTTGTATTTCCGCCCCGTAGGCGTCAATTCACGACTGCTCAATGTTACAATTTCAACAAGTAACATAACATGAGCAGTCAAAAAGGTATGTAATCAATCTTTCCTATTATAGTTTCTGGGACGTTCTGATTCGCTATCCAAATATTGCCCGCATCTTTGGATAACCCATCTGAACTGACTAAATTGCATTTTCCAAGTTATGAAAAAAAATCTTCTCTAACTCACAAATAAGAAAGGAAAATGCAGAAATAAGCCATGTTCTAAAGGGAGTAGCAAAAACTCCTGAACTTAAGCCTGTTATAGTTTTATGCCCAAAAAACAACCAGGTTAGCAAGTTTAAACTGAATGTGAAACTGAGGCAGTTTCGAAGTCCACGTAAGAAGCAAACATGCTGAAAATCAGCCCACGTTGATGACCGAAAGCAGCAGTATTCCTCGCTATCCCCAACTTTGGAAATGCTTTCTCCATGAAGCATTCAAGTGAAATGCCCCGTTAATGATGCCTTCGTGCGCAATAGGATATTCTAAAGCATTGAATGTCGTGCTCATAAGCAGCCAACAGAGTTGCTACCACGCCACGTGCGCGTCGGGCAAATGAATTCGTGATTATAGCTGGTCGTTTAACTTGTACCCTCATCACCAGAGCTCCAAGTACTTCACTCATATGCTATTCTCATAGAACGCGCGTGTGGAGAACTGGATAAGCGTAGTTTTTAGATCTATGATATGAACGTGCTTTGTTATGCAAAGTATAGTTGAAAGGGCGTGGGAGAACACACATTTCTTCTAATTCTTCCACATTCCCGGAGTTAGGCTACACTTCGACAATCTTTATACTTGTTTCGCGCAGAATCCAGAAGAAGCTTTCAGCCTTTTAAGTGATTAGATTGCATTCGTAGCATTCACTGGGACATCATGATGCCGAAACTGCGGCGCATAATGTAGATAACCGTTTTCATTCCAGATTTCACGTCTCGGCACTTGCAGGGAAAATGAGAATGGCTGCTCATCGCATATATTGTTGAAGAGATCGTGATTACGTCGTACGAGCGGCCTACGCTAAGACACGTCTCATTTCTTGAGCGCCTTATGATGCGAGGCATAAAGAAGTTCTCGAAGTATTCATAAGCGGAACTTTTCTTTTTATTTCACGCTAACGATCCAGCGCGTTTCATTGTTCCTAAAATTCTTACGCCGTAACGAGTATCGGAAGCAACGCCTGCATTTTTGCAATTTTTTTTTTCAGAATTGATGCAATCACTGAATAAGAAGAAGCATCGATACTTGAAGTGCGTATAGTTTCGGGGGTAGAAAAAGACATTAGTGTAAAGCATTATTAAGATCGACTTATGAGCTTCTTCGTATGCGGCCGGCCGGGTAGTCTCCGTCCCAGCCTTAATAATATAACATGTCTGAATGCGATTTTTGAAGCCAGAGCACCCGACGTAGCAAAGCAGTGCTCTTCTCATTAGGCCATAGACACGTGCGTGACGCGAGGGATTGGCATCCGTACTATTTTATTTTCTCGGACATGCTACAGCGATTTCAGACCAGACTTGTGCGCAATGAATTACACAAATTTGATTACTTGCAATCCCTTTCATGTATGGTAATTTGTAACTTGACGATTAACTTGTTTAATCGGTGACGGTCACTCTAATTACATGTAACCAATCACGTGTAAACAATCACGCTATTGGCTAGTAACTGACGTAACAGGCCATGCCACGTTGGGCTCCTGAATATGGCGGAAACTACGGTAGAACACTCGAGATCGTGCTACTCAGCAGCCTCGCGGATGTGCATGTTCAGGCAAGAAAAGTTGAACACTTAGTAGCTATTTCCTCGTCTTAACGCTCCACAATATGTTGGACTTCGCATTGGGCCCGTACTGGTATGTCTCGATAGCGACGGCCACTTAGGAAGTTAATTCAAATGAATCACGCGTCGACTTTTTTGCCTCTATTTTCAATGGCCCAACAGTTAGCGTTGGCTCCAAATGCCGGCAGCAATGAAGCGCGGCACTTCATAGAGAACCAAGATTCTAAGTAATGGGAATTTTGTGCACAGAATGTCCGTACGTTACAAAACCGCCCTACCCGTGAGCCTGTACACCGACCGAGATTTTAGTGTCACTGCTGATGTCTTTACAAGAAAAACGAGGGCAGCTCAGCGACGAATTTTTACAGCGAAGTTGTACACTTCTACTGTGCAAGTAAATTTTCGTGTCCTTGTTGGCGTGGTAAGCAAAAACCTCCCCATACGTGGGCTCATCCCGAAGATAGTGCAATGCCGGGCCGACCCGCGATGGAGGTGAAACAGGCGTTAAACACTCCCCACGTGGGCCGATCCCGAAGATACTGCATTGCCGGGCCGACCCGCGGAGGAGGTGAACTAGGCATTAAGCACTCCCTATATGTGGGCCGATACGGAAAATAGTGCAATGCCGGACCGACCCGTGGCGGAGGTGCAGTTCGCCATTAAGGGGCACACATACACAGCTTCGCTGGTCATCCTTCTTCACAGAGTGGAAGGGCGCTGAGTTCTCTTTGAAAAACAATTTTTAGTGAAGATAATCTGTGAAGGGTAGTAGGGGAAGCACTGAAAGTGCCAGAGAAGCTGTTTCTGTTTACTGTATCGGTGTAATGTTAAAAAAAAAATTCGAAGAAAAGTAACGCAAAAATAAGAGCTTACCTTTAGGAATTCCTCTTACTTTCGTGGGACAGTAATTAGTAGCTCTAATCAATCTCATTTTTGGAATAAGTAATTGTAGTCGGTTGCGTTCTTTCTGTAAAGTGCACAAGACTTTTTCACACGCTTAGCACAAGCGTCGCGTCGCGCAGCTGCAATTTACTTTTGGCACATTTGGCTTGTCTATTCAGAATGCCGTAAAAGAAATTCATTAGCGATTTAGCAGCAAATGCGCTAGCATAACGTCGCACTTATTTGCGGTCCCGGATCCATGATCTAAACCTCGTTCAATAAATTGCACTGTTGCACAGGAGCTCACTCGGCACACATCCTGCCTCTCCGAGGCACGAAGTGCAACTGACGGTGGTCAGGAACGCACCGCTGTCAGTTGCAGTATGTGTGTGCGTTTGTGTGTGCGCGCGCCACGCGACCGGCTGCCATTGCACCGTCTTCAGAACCAGCCGACTTCGACCGGTGCGTGCGAGACCACACGGGAGGCGCGCCGGCACCAGCTCGGTGGTCACGGTTCGAGCAATGCGCAGTACTGGCGAGATGTTGCATCTGCTTCAGTGGTTTCTTGTGCATTCAAGTGTTTTTAAATGCGTAAGCATTTCTATGCTTGCCCTACGAGAAAATTGTCCATCCGTCCCGCAAAACGATCGTTTTCAACATCGTGCCCGCAGCAATGAGCGAATTCACTTTCGTGCTGGCTCTCACTCCAACGCGAACTACGCGGCGAGAACACAGCCCACATGAAGCTGTCGGCACTCGCCGCACCGAGCCCTCATCGCAGATCGCTTTCAAAATTGGAACCCACGCGTCTCTCTTCAACGCGAACTCAGCGGCGAGAACAAACTCAGCTGTCAGCAATTCGCAGCTCTCCGTCGCCATCGCAGATCGCTTTCAAGATATAGCCCTCGCGGCCGCGCCAGACGCAGCCGAAGTCCAGTTGATCATGGCTCATAATGGTTTGACGCCCATGAATGAGGAGCTAAAAAGCGACAAAGGCTTAAATTAATCGGGAAGTGATCAGCGCACATGGAGCCGCCCCCTGCAGTAGTTTGCCTGCCTCATCAATTCACCTTGCGCTGCCTTCGGTAGCTTAGTGTCGCCACAGCGTTGTCGTTGGTATAGTTCTGCAGATTAGGTTTCATAATATTGATAATGACATTGGGCTGCGTAGAGATGAGCAAGTGGTACAATGCTTGCGCATACTTACACAATTATCAGAGAAGTTTCTATGTATTCTTTATTTTTAGTTTTCCAGACGACCCACCGCGGCAGCCGTGCTACTGAGCTTGAGGGCGAAGGCTCAATTTCGGCCGCTGCAGCCCCATTCCGATGGGAGCGGTATGTAAAAACGCCGTTGTACCGAGCGTTGGACGCGCATTCAAGAAACGCAATGGTGAAACAGAGCAGCGTGAAAAAAAAAAGAAACGCTTGAGGCAATTTATACAAAGTCAGCAAAGTGGTTTCGCTCTCACAGGACGTCTTCTAAGGCAACATATAGTTGCTGAGGATATCGTCAATCAATAATTTTGGGAATTACTGCGAACGTGTCTCCGCTCAGCGACAGGAACCCAATATGACCTCTTACCTCCGAATAGGATACTTCATTCAATACAGGGCTCAACAGCAGGGAAATATGACAGATTGGTGTCATGTTCGCCTTTCACTCTTTCTGTAAAAGCAGTAGTCGGCATATTGTGGCTCTGGGTATTGTTGTAGCATCCGATATTTTTGGTTAATTGAGACGTATTCTTCGAAGCGGTTGTTTAGAAAACCTCCCAAAGGCATCGATCGAAGCAGTTCGGAAGGAGGTCAATGACATCTGTAAAAGACGGCGTCCAAAATTTGACCAATACAGATATCTCGAGTTATGTTTACAGTAGTCTTGTATTGGCGCTATAGTTTTGTACACTTGCAGAGGTTGCAAAATGACTATGCAGTCAAAAAGTTTCGCTTGAGCAGATCACTTAATATGGGAAAGCTGCACTTGACGCTGGTGGACGCAGTAGACGATGTTTCTATATCAACCTGACGAAGTTGTGTTTTATTACCAAGATAATGCGACACTTACCATCCGCAATGTCTTCGCAATCTTTGAAATGTTCAACTCGTTGGTAAAGGAAAAGAATGTGGTAGCCTAAACGCCATCATAAGACTAACGATTATTTATGCCTTATGCGGTTACAATCATTGACTCTGCGGATAACTACTTTGGAAGCTGACCGACATTTCTTGTTTAATTAACAGCTGAGAGGGCTAACATTAAATGCATAGTAGCAAAAGCTGCGAAACCGACGGTGATGGTTATGGCTGCAATGATACTGAGTGTAGTTGAGGAGCATACAAACAGAGAGTGTACAGAGTGGCGTCCTGACACCCTTACGCTTCCCCAGTGGTCAACCACGAAAAAAAGCTGTGCTCGAAGTATGAAACCCACGTGTCAGCTTCCTCCTTTCAGCTGTCAACACCCTCATTCACAAGCAAATAAGTAAAGGAAATAACTCACCGCATCTGGCCTAGCAAGGGTAAATGACCCCAACTGAGTTTTTCAAAAAGTTTTGGTTCCATATCTCTACGATGTACTGTTTTGTGTATAGATTTCTACTTGAAGCGGGAAAATGTGATTGCTTCGGAAGAATAGATTCCGGGACTTTTATAACCGAACTCGCCAGAGTGCCTGATTTATTTCTTATGTTTATTCGTAACTTTTTTTCTATTTCATTTTTCACAATGTGTGAGATATATCAGTCCACCTCGTGAAAGTCGCCGCGCGCGGACCAGCTGAGATGCTTTCAAGACAGAATAAAGATAGCTTCCATTTCATGCTTTCCCCACATTCGGCGTCATGCTTACGTCACAGAAAAGCTCGGCCCAACGATGACGGCGGCTGGGTGCAGGTGCGAAAACATCAGTCAGGCGCATATTTCAGACGTCTTTGTGCGCTTCCATAATTCACCAGAGCCTGCATTCTGCTGTCACCGGCAGTAGCTACGGGGAGGAGTTTTGTGCCTGTGGGGTGCTTTTGATCAAAACGTTGTGTTCTTGATCGAAACACAACAGCAAAATCACTTTTGATCAAAATGGTTCGATCAAAATCTTGTGTCGACCATTTCTCCATTGAATTAGTTTGGACGCCTCGAGCAAAATGGCTACCTATTGCAAAATAGTTTAGCTCTTTCAGTAACTTTCTTCACACGTGCGCAAACTGTAAATGAATTGTGAACCTGTCTGCCGTGTAGAAGTCTTCTCCAGGCGCACTCTGTTCTGCTGAAAACGGTGGACCAAACACAGCGTTCACAATCTGTCACGTGGAAAACTTTGTTAAAGCAATGTCAAAATAAGAATAGTGATGTCAGAGCTTTCCTTTAAGTAAACTAGAAGCGTAGAGCTGCAGAGGCTTTGTTTATGATTGGCACAATTAACATAATATAATTATTTTTAGCGAATGCTGCGCGCTCCTAAGAAGAACAGAAAAAAATTAATTTTAGGTTAAGTTAAAGAAATTTACAAAGTGATTTCACAGTGAAATAGATGAACGACATGAGAATACGGTCATCGAGAATGCATAAATACCTTGTTGAAGTTCAATAATTTTCAAAGCGTTATTTCTTCACCGCCTTACTGCCGTTCATGAAAAACATATCTAAATTCAAATTAATAAATAGATGTGGAATGTAATATTCGCGAAGACAAGATTAAAGCTTAATCGCGTGAAAGAATGGTGAAAATTGACTGAAAAGGAAAAGTACGAGCGCTACTCGAATCCACATCGTCTTATAAATTATTTTGCGGAAGCGTTCGAGTGCCGCCATCTCTGGCGTAACACGTTGTAGTTTTCTCTCAGTAACAAGCAAACGCAGGGTAATACAGTCTGTTCGTACGGGTGAAAGCTGTTGTGCGGCAGCGTTTCGTGTTTCATGACCAGGACCATTTGACGCGACTGAGCTCAAAGCTGAGAAGAAATTATTCATCTAACGCAGCCAAAGATGGAGTTCTCCATGAATCGAAAATAAAGTCGTCCATACAAACGGAAACATCTATGAAAAAACACACAAGTCCTTCCTTTCGCCCTATTAATAACGTCTGAAAACAGACCAGATATACTACGGAAACACTGCGATGTCAGAGCGCTTTTTTAGAGTGAGAAATCGACGCCTTGGATACTCACCAATCAACTCGGCATTTCATAGGAGCTGCGTTTTTTCTTGATTATACCCGACGGGCATTTTGGCGCTTCCCATCACGAACGCCATTCTCCGTCTTCAGTGGTCACTCAGCATCAATGACACTCTACCGATTCTTGAGCGAAATTTTTTTAACCAGGTGCTTTGATAATCTACACAACTGTACTCGAGTAACGGTGCGTTCCTGGATCAACGCCTTGGCTTAGGAATATCCCAGCAGCGCTATTGAAGTGCAGCGCATTCTTGAGTACAGGGGTGATATTCTCCTATCCCTTAAGCCTAAGAAGAGCTTTAAGTCGAGGTCTACTTGTCGATGCAGCAAAACTGACAGCTGGGCGAGTTGGTACAATTTCATACTGTGGGTTGCACAGAAAACACACGAACCAGAAGGAAGACACGAATAAAACGAGAAGGAACTCTCAACATCGGTTTTTTTACTGAACATATTGTTCCTTATACAAGAATGATGACGGTGGTGATGATTTGTTGGCATGCTCTTCTAAATGAGGCGATGATAAATAGTAGCAATAACGCGCGTTGATGAGCTAGTTGGTACATGACTTCGAAAGGAAACATCGCTAAGAATCAGACTAAGCAGAAAAGCACATGGCGCTCCGTCTTGTGTCCTTTTTAGCCCCGTTCGTAGCGCTTTTTGATTTCAAAGACATTCACCTAGCCTGCTTAAGCTAATCAATTAATTTATAGGTATTTATCAGTCTAGCGTTTTTTTCTGTGTGCCCCTAATTTTTTCTCTTTCCTTTAAAACTTTAAAACTGGTTTGTATAGTTACATGTGACTGTAACTGATCTAGTACTATCAATTTGTTCCCTGCCTTTGTTCCACCAATATTGCCAACGTCTCTTACTTTGCTCAACTGTTCACCGGTTAACGCTTCCACCCACTCTTAATTCCAGCGCATCTGAAAGCTGGACGTTTCCTAGGGGCCTCGTCGGCAGCTATACCTGGGCATTTAATTAGGATATGTTGAGTTGTCTCCGGAATTTTGCGGCAGCAAAACACATGCCTTCTGTTGTCACGAATAATTGTTGCGCTATTTTTTTTTGTCTTTAGACAACTAGCTCGGTCATTAAATAGCGAGACCTTTGTGTTATCGTGTAGATTTCTTTTTCTAATTTCTTTCTTGCCTTGTAAATCTCCATGGTCCTTCTTGTTTCCGTTCAATGCGTTCAGTTTACTGTCTCTGTTTCGCTCGCGTTCTCTTTGATGTTCCTCATTCTCTATTTACACCTAGAATTCCCCTTTGCCTGAATGCGCAGTTTCCTGAATTCTGCCTCCATTCTGTTTCCGCGCCTTTGAGGTAGTTGATCTCGTTTCATATGTCCAGCACGAAAGGTCCCGTAAACGTTTATCTGCAGCTTTATTCCTAGATGTGAAAGGGGCATACGATAACGTATTACATGAGGCTATTCTCGACGCTCTTGTGACGGTTGGCTTAGGTGGTCGAGTATTTTTATGGATTGCAAGTTACCTATCTGCAAGATCATTCTATGTATTAACTGACGATGGGTCAACTACGCGACGCTATACCAGCAAGGGCGTTCCTCAAGGCTGTGCTCTCAGCCCGACGCTATTCAACCTCGCTCTTATTGGGCTTGCTGAACACTTGCCAACTACCACCAAAATTTCAATATACGCAGACGACATCTGTCTCTGGACTTCGGCAGTCACACGTCCTCAGATACGTGCACGGCTTCAGAGAGAGGCTACTTTGACAGCGAGCTACTTGTGTGAACAAGGTCTCAGCATATCGCCAGAAAAATGCGCCCTAGTGGCGTTTACTCGCAAACCAATGACGCCTTATGTCATCTCAATCAATGGGCGGACCATTTCCTATGTCAGAACCTACAGATTTCTTGGCGTAAGTATCGACCGAGACCTCTGTTGGAGCCCGCACGTAGCTTACATGAAACGACGCCTAACAGCAACCTCCCAGTTGTTTAAATACCTGACAGGAAAGACGTGGGGGATGTCAGTAGACGCAATGCTGAGACTCTACAGAGCTCTCTTTCTCGGTTTTTTAAGATACAGTCTACCTGTACTGAACAACACCTGCAAGACAAATATTCGTGTTCTGCAAGCAGCGCAAGCTCAAGCACTCAGAGTTTGTCTTGGTTTGCCGAGATGCACGTCAACTGAGGCAACTATTGCGATTGCTCGGGACCATCCAATGCAGACTCACATCACGGTGGAAACCCTGAGAACGCATATCAGACATTTCGCACGGCCCCCTATCACCACCTTGCAACACTACCTTCAGACAGGCACCAAGCATCATTCTCAAAAACTATTGTCAAGTACAACGACAAACTTCCCTCGGGCTTCACCGCTGCATCTAAACCATCGATGCCCCCTTGGTGTCTTGTCAGCCCCACAGTCCATCTGAACGTGCCAGGAATCGGGAAAAAGTCTGAGCTGTCGTCGCCTGTGCTGAAACAACTGTCTCTGCTTCTTCTGCACGAGCGGTACGCAGACCATGCACATATTTATACTGACGGTTCCACACACATACAGTGTTCGTCCGGTGCTGTAGTCGTCCCAGAAAGAGGTATTACGATCAGCTTTAGGACTGACCACCCAACGACATCTACATCTGCGGAACTAGCTGCTCTTCGAGCTGCACTTTGTTTTGTCAATCGGGAACCACCTCGACAATGGTCAATTTTCAGCGACTCAAAGGCAGCTCTACAATCTGTACTATCAGCTCTGCGTCGCGGGCCATTCGAACAGCTCGTATTCGATATTAGATGCCTACTCCATACATCACATGAGAAAGGACATCACGTGACGTTTCAGTGGCTGCCAAGTCACTGCGGCGTCATCGGAAATGAAGACGCCGATAAACCCGCTCGGACAGCTTTTGAAGACACACAGGTAGAGGCCATACCACTTTCACGGTCCGACGCAGCCAGCAGACTTCAAGTGCTTGCACGGGAGATCACGCTCTCTCTATGGTGCACACCAAGCAGCCAGACCAACCGCAGCAATCATCAACACGACCTGCCCTCCTTGATGCATCTATGTATGCCAACCGGACTCCGCCGAAGTGAGGCCACCCTGCTTTATCGCTTATGGCTAGGGGTGGCCTTCACGAAATCTTACTCGTTTCGCATTGGAATGGCCGACAACGCTCTCTGCAATGCCTGTCTTTGCGAGGAGACGCTGGAACACATTCTGTGCGACTGTCCTGAATATAATGTTCAGAGACAGTCCATGGCGTCCGTTCTAGCGCACCTTGACAATAGACCATTGTCAGTTGCCACCATTTTCACATATCGCCGACTGAAGTCATCGCAGCTGAAGGCGACGAAGGGACTACTTCGGTTTATGAAGGATACGGGCTTGGACAAGCGGCTGTGACAGTGATGTCACGTACCGCACAAGAGTGACAGACTGTAACCAACGATGTGTGTGCCGTGTTATGTGCCCTCTATCTCTTCTCCCCATCTTTCATCCCCCCCATCCCGCTCCCATGTGTAGGGTAGCAAACCGGTTAGGCAAAACTGGTTAACCTCCCTGCCTTCCTTCTCCACTTTTTCCTTCCTTCCTTCCTTGAGGTACAGCTATTCGTGCACTTTAGCCGACTGCTTCTTTGCGTTCATGTGCCTTAGTCTTTCCTCAAAACTGACTTTGCTCTGCGGTTCTCTGACTTCCGAAGAAGCCCAATCCATGTGACCTTGCAATTCCTCATTGGTGGTTTTAGCCTGAGTTCCCAGATCAACTTCCCAGATCTCAGATCCAATTGAAAGTGAGTTCCCAGATCCAATTGAAATTTATCACACCACCTCGCATTTATTGCAGCCAGAAATTGCTCTATGAATCATTACTGCTGCATTTCGCTTCCTTTCAATGCAACCCAACGAAGTGGCATCACATTTCTTGCCCATTACGGAGGTTAGATTAAAGCTTAGTTCATCGCTTTCTTGTCATCTTTCGATGTCCTGAACCTAAAGCGTGAACAACAATGGAGACAGAAAATGCCGTTGCGTCTCTCTCTAAAGAAAAATGAAATCTTAGGTCATTGATTACGGTGATGATTTATTGGCATCCCATTTGAAACTGTGCGGTGAAAAATAGTCAGCTAGCCTGCTTGAGTTTAATCGGGTAAGCTATACATGCATTTCATTCTAGCATATTTGTGTACATCTCCATAATCTGTTTTCCCTCCTTCAAAACATCTCTATCTACCTTGGACAGCTAATTATGCTTGCAGAAGATCAAACCGTCTCTTACAAGCGCCACCCGGTAGTAAAAGAAATTAAGTAAGAAAATCACCTGTGTAGTTTCTGAGAACCAAAAAAAAATTTTGCCGATCTAAGCAAATGAGTTCACACGTTATCTGTACAACCAATACTGTGTCATTTGCTTCACTTTCATGCAGCCGCGTATATGCTGGCGGAACATCATGATGGCTAAATGGAAGATAGCGGAGAACACCTTGTCGCTGACTAAGAATAGCTAAGTGCCTTTGTCTGCGCGTTGTGGCGCGTATAGATGATCTCCCATGTTTTATCATAGTTGTGAAGCACCTACGTGTTGCTAAGGGGAGCGCCAGGAGAGCTTCGTAAAAATATTTGCACGTGGAAAACGCATGGTTGGTTGCACACACGTTCATGAAAAGAGAGAAGAAAGCAGAACGGGACAACGCAAGTACTTCATAGACTGATCTTATGAGGCGATTGTTCTGCCGAATGATTACACGTTCAAGGGGTCTGGCATGAAGTAGTCGAAACGCTCGCGCTATAATAACGAAGGTTGACTGCTTTTGTGACAAGAAACATGCGCAGCTGATGCAATGCAATGCTTAAATTTCCGGGAGCACAAACGCCCATTTGTAGCCTACTCCATTCGTATTCTGTTGAAATGAGTTCGAGGTTTTTCAACAGAATGAATAAAAATACGCTTTTCGGAACGCCGTGCCTTGAAGCCATTCCTACATGTGAGACTACTGAGCAAGAAAGATGCGATAATGAAAAAAGAAAGGAACATTTATATTATACTTGATGCCAACGCGTCCGATGTTCTTGGTGCGAAGTTTCAATTTTAGGTCCTGTCACGGTTTATCAGTCGTAGATGACGAGGTTGTAGGACTCATAAGGGCTTAGGGAGTCGTTATCAAAAGCTAACGACGAAAGAACAAGAAAGGAAACACAAGGGTGTTTCATTGAAAGTAACAAGACATCAGATTTTTTTATTTCATAGATATACGGTTCATTAAAGGAGGTAATAAAACAACAAAAAGAAAATGTAAAGGTGGAGACAATCATTAGAAGTGTTTCTTCAGCCAGACAAAGCACTGGAGCGGGTGCCGGAAGCGAATCGCCGGAATTCCATTAGCGGCGCTGCTTGAGCACTTGAGAGCCGAGCGGTTAGGAGAGAGAAGAACGAAAACTCCCATCGCATCTCTCAACGTATCTCGGGAATTCAGAAGTGACACTAATGAAGAAATGGGCGTTCAAAGGTCACGACTCCTTTCCTATAGAGAGCAGATCTCGTGGGGAACTCGGTAATCACTGATCATCTCACTTTTGTCCATCAATAATACTGCGGTTCTTGTTCATCAGCACAGTGATATAAACAAAAGCGCTCTTAGATCTTGAATGGATTTTAAAATAAAGATAGTTGTTTTCAGAGAAAGTTCTCCTAAATAGCCTTTTTACCCTGCGCTTCGGAATAGCCTTTTTACCCTGCGCTTCAGTGCGTCGACAGAAGTTGTTCACCGGCTCGCATGGTTCTCGTCGGTGACATCATTCTCACCTTCAGTGAGCTCATGTAAGTATCCAGATAAGTATGCAGGAAACTACTATAACTGCTCAGTAGTGTCAGCTGAAGCGAACGACGGCTGCAGTAACAGCTAAAAAAAGCTGCGCAGACTAGACGCTGATATGTTCATCGTGGGAGATGACACCGTAACGAAATAGGGCTGCCGTTTCGCACTGATCGCGATAGCAAAGTATTAGACAGCTACGCAAAGTAAGATTTGTATTTTCATCGGTCGTATAAATTTCAGTAAACATTCTCTTAATGACTAAATTCTTTCAAACTTCTCCGGTGCTGGGTGCAATGAACCTGCGTTGTGTACGTATATTCAATCTTCTCTGACTACGCATTCAGACACGCACCACGAAAGGATTTCGCGGCGGCGTTGCTAGATGGTGCAGCGTTGTTATAGGAGCTCCCGATGAAGTGTGCGACTAGTACATGACACGTTTGGGTGGTGGCAACAGGACGTGTCACTACATTTCGTCCATGCTGATCGCACTAACGTCATCAGACATCCTGGCATGATGTTTCCGCCAGATTTTTTTCTTCGGCGACATTGTGTGCTGTTCGTATGATCGTACGACTACGAACATATTCCGATCAGTACTGGGTATCCCTGTCGTGGGATTTGTTAGATACCGACAATGCGGCTCATCTTCTTATGTTTAAATATTATTTACACGGCCATCCAGGTAACGTATAAAGAAGAGGACCATCTTCTCTCCCCGTAAAGTACAGCTGTGCGCATCTGAAACTACGTTTTCAGCCAGCCTTCAATGCAGTTTTTCGAGAGGAACCGAAATTCGAATAACGCAACACTTTTCCCCACCAAATGATGTCATTCTTGCTCTTATCTTGATGCTGATAGAGGGAGGGGTGGTTCGCTCAAGCATAAAAGAAAAAAAAACATGGTTTTGCTCACAAGGCAAGGCTCAGAACAACCCAAGATAACCGCTCATTCGGGCTACTCAAGTCCGTAAGACCAAGTATCCAAGAATTTGCGTTGCGCGACTGAAGTGTGCACTAGTTGCTTTTAGAATTAGCGCCCCGTGGAATAGTGCCGCGTTGCTTCGAATGGGTCAACTTTCGTTCAACCCCCGTGGCGTTCAGCCTAAGTGCCGTCGAAATGCGCTTCTGTCTCTTCATTTCTATTTTTACCCTCACTTTGGGATTAGTCTCATTTGTCCAGTCACGATGTGGAAAAGAAGTCTGCCAATTCGACAACGTTATTTCGGCAGCCACATTCGCTGCCACAATGCTTCTGAGTCAGTTCTGGCTTCCCAGAGTGAAGAGATATCTCAAGACGTCTATCTTCGATAGATATGGAATAAAAAGAAGGGGGGAAGACACCTCGCCAAAACGAAAGGAGGAAAACTTCACTCAATGAAAAAAGCTAAACGCAGGCATCCATCGATTACAGCATCGCTTTTATGTATTTGCGTGCGCTAACTATGCATGCTACTTGTTCGCACCGTTTCGTAAAGATAATAACAATGTAACGAAAGTGTTATCCGCTTCCTTGGAATTTCATCATGAAAAACTGTATTTACCGATATTGAATGGCGTCAGTATTCTTCAAGAGCAAGTAATAGCTCGGAAACTGCTACCCAAATACAAAGGAACGGACAAATTGTATTGCTCGGCAACCAGCGAGTCAATATTCTTGAGGTTTGTTGCATCTGAAATAAATGTGATGTCTAGTGACTTTAAGTAGCACATTTCTTAAAGCTTTGAATATTCTTTTTTTTTTCAAGAACTCCAGAAAATGGCGAAAAAAGGGAACCCATGTATCACGTTCGCAAATGTTGTTTTCGAAAAGCATTTCTGCCTTCTACACGCATTTGAATTGGAAGTTGAAGTTGATCCCAAGCGAAGCCTTCCGGTTAAATTTGCGTTATTTCGATGCATGTGTATTTTATTCACTGCCAAATGGTCAACTTCAGTTATAATTGGTGGTTCAAATATTTTTGGTGTTGCATCCTCTAGCGCTGATGACTAAAATCCTGGACAAAATCCGATCGTAAGCCAGGTGGTGATCCCTGCTATGACAGCGTTGTATGACACAAAGTTTTCATCTTGAAGACGGAAACTGCAATGCAAGGAAATGCAAAAAAATGACAAACAAACGACCAAACAACAACGAAAATCAAAGGCGCATATTCAAGAAAATACTTATTAAAGCATTCTGCTATTTATAACTACCTTTACTTTAATGCTTCTCCGTGACTATTACTACAATACTTATACTTGATTCTGGTATAAGTTCATATGTGAAACGTCCACACAAATGTACCTGAAGCAAAGTAGGGGACGGCGCAAGTTCTTAATCCATAATGATGGATTATAAGCTTGGAAATTAGATCAACGAGTGTCAAATTTGACGAGTATTTCGGGAAGGAAGAGCTCCAGGACAGTCAAACAAAACGAAGTTATGTTGAAATACGATTGTCTTAATATTTCATATATAAACATTTAGTAAACCACTAGCCTTGTATCAAGTAAATTAATGTAGAAATTTTTGTTAATGATCTGAGTGGCGACTCTAATTTTCTTGGAAGATTATGGCCGTCAAGGGGCGCTTAAACCGCCTGTGCAAGCAGGTTTCGCGTAGCTAGCATAGCGTTCTTATATTAAAAACACTGTTAGTTTGGCTTTGAGGACTATGTGTAATGGTGCACATGAAAATGGTTCTCAGTGAAAGAACGTCGCCATTTCGAAATAAATGAAAATATTTGTCATCAATAATTAGGCACTCAGGTTTAACGACATATATGCGATTACACTATGTTACTTGCCTGTGACTCGCGTGCGTTCAGAACACAAAAACGGTTTAAAAATTAGCCACAGTGTCCGCTTGTTCCAACTTCCATAGCGGTTTGATCTTCGTTTTATGCTTGCCTGCAGGTTTGATTTCGACGACACTTACGACATCTAGTGTGCTACAACGTAAATCTGTTCCAAACTTTTCTATTCCAATTCTGCCATCAGTCCTCCAGGATTGTCAAAAAATATTAGTGCCCACCCCCACTTCGCCTGTCTCTCATGCGACGTCGCGAAAACCGCGAAAACGTACCATCTGATTTAATGCGGGCACACTGATTATGCATGGTTAGACGGAATGAAGAAAAAACAGTTATTTCTGATTGGACGCCTTTTTTGCCATAATACTGCGTCATTGATCAAGTGTTCTGGGGCTACGCCCCCTTCGCCTGTCAGGCACACGACGTCACAAAACCGCGAAAACTCACCGCGTCAAAGTGACCCGTGCGCATTGAAGACGCATTAGTATGCCGCACAAAACGGATATTTTTTTTTCATGAATAGAAGGAGACTGTCCCGTTGCGAAAGGAATAGGAGATGGCGGCCAGCCGATCGCTCTGGCACTGGCTGCTCGGAGCTGCCGGATAGCATGGATGTGATAAAAATAAAGACATGGCTGTGCTAACTATTCTTTGTTGAAGGTCAGTTCTGGTGGCATTTTTAACGTTCCATTGCACCCCGCCGCGATTTTCGACCAGCCACAGCAAACTAAGTAAGGGGAAGCGGATCAATCGCAGACGCCGGCACAACCATCTTCCTCCGGTTATCTACTTTCACTGCGCTGGCTCAGTCCTATTGAACGCTTCTCCACTTGAGCGTGCTGTTCGCCTCTTTTCAGCCAATTCTATGAGAAAAACTGCGCAATGTAGGCAATGCTATTCGCTTTGAAAGAAAAAAAAAGGTCATCTCCTATAAACGAGTAGCGCGTTTGATTGGACTTTCCAAACAACGCTGCAGGTTACCATCCGATGGTTGCGTCGATGGCTACGTAAATTTGACGTCAGGAGATTGGAATGAAAAGAGAGTGGAATAGTTTTACGTTATAGTGCCGCAATTCTGTACCGCCTTTCGCTGCCCTTCTATTTATTCACGATGCCTGCGAAATCGTGTCAAAATTCGTCTCATTGGCTTGCTTACACGGCATACGCGATTATTCTGCAACGATTCATTGAACACGCCGATAAAGCAGTGCCCTCAAACAAGCTCCATAGCAGTTAGCATAGTGCTCGTCCCGTAGCAACACCATGGTGTCGCGCTGTCTCGGCCGAGGCTCGACGGATGGCCCGCTTCAGTTGTAGCTTGTCTGAGGGCGCTGTTTTCATGCGGGTGGACGGTTAGTCACGTGATATCTCTCATTTGTTTTCCGCGGGCTTTTTTGGTGAGCTGGAAAAAAAAATGAACAGGCACTAAAGCATCCAGCTGAAAACATGCAATATTTAAACTTCTTTCAATTTTCTAATCATTTCGTCATTTGCAGCCCGCCATTCAGAGCGGTAATTAAAGATTAGCTCGTTGCAATTAAGTGATAATTGATTTTGCCATGAACCAGAATATTTCTGGCGGCTGCTCTACTCGACTAGGAACAATATGCACTTCGTCATGCACTCGATGCAGAATGGCCAATACGCTTTAAGAACGCGCTGCGTCATAGTTGAGGCACCCTGTATAACGGAAGGCTGGCGTTAGTTCGGGGCTGAGGCGGAGGAAGGGTGAGCAAAGGCGCATTCGAAACTGCGAAGTTTTGGCAGGAGCACACCTAAATGCTGAAGAGTACTCCTTTGATGTTCTCTGCGCAAGAGAACGGCATTCTAAAACGCACGTGTTTTGTACGGCTTATTGACCTCGCTCGGTTTATTTTGTTTTTCGTACGTTCACAATTAAAAGTAGGCATTATTTTAATCTCTCAGATCCATATAAAAGTTCGTGTATGAGTGACCATGAAATAAGCTTTACGTGTACGAGTGCACCACGCTTCGTACTTTCTTTGTCTAGTCACGTGACTTTGTATCATTGGTGGTAACCACGCCCTATCGTACGGTTAGCATAGGATCCGCATTATGCACAATCCACTCATTTGTATGAAGTGCGCTTACGTCATGCTTCAGTCTATCGGTCTTCCTACTCACCTGTCCGCCGTGTTCCTCGCGGTTGTCTACACCACAGGTAAAAAATGCTTGGTCATTTGGTCTTTCACAACGGTTTACGTGCGGTAGTGTGTTCGGTATAAATTATTCCAGGAACAACCAGGTTCCCAAATTTGTCGTTAGAAATGTAATTATCAATGATTATAAAATAAAAGTCACATTGCATATCTCTCACTCAAATATATTTGCGTGGTTCTTTTTTCGTTTAGCTAGCAATGCGCAGTTCTTGCTTCTCATGTCGCGTTTTACTGGCTCCAAGTTGGAGGTCAGGTAGAAGTTCATACGGCTGCGGCAGTGAAAGGTAACGGACCATAATGCTGCAGCGCTGCCAGCGCGGGAGCAGTCACTGATTAAGACGATGTAATTTGGGAAGAGCATGCTACCAATGTTATGTGACTACATAATGTTTTATGGAATTGTGTGGAGTTGTATAGTCTTTGTACAGCGTCGCACAGAATTAAGATCATGTAAATAGTAAATTTCTACGGAGTGTGCACTAAAATCGCCTTTGAACAGCCAGCAAGGAGGCCCCTAGAACTTCCGAACGGTGTGAGAAATCGATTACATAGCTTTGCTATCTTTGACTTATCAGCGGCTCAGATTGGCATACATCTGCGAAGGCTATTTTTTGTTTTTGTAACCATCGGGCTCAGTCATGGTTTGCTCATGGAATTCCGCGATTCTACCCGCTCGCAATCTGCGCAGCGTAGATCTCCTATGACGTTACCAAGCCAGAATATTATGATATTAATAGCTTTCTCTACCACTCCGTAAGGACTATCGAGCATTGTTTACCTGTCTTTATGGTGTCTGTACTTTAGCTGCTCATTTGCGGCGAAATACGTCCGGCGTTATCACGATTATTAGTAGCACCGCTCGCGCGTGATATAGGGGACTGCCGCACTTCACATGGCGTTTGATAGGTCCGTGCTTGAACGATGGTATGCAGTCCGTGCCTTCGATGTTATTTTGGATAACAGCGCGCACCGGGACAAGGACAGGAAATGACGAGGACAAGCACTGTGTCCCTGTCTTACCATTTGCACTCGTTTGCTGTCCTTGTCCCGGTGTGCGTTGTTATTCGCATGAATATGGAGCACCTGCTAGCCCGGTCTCAAACCTGGATTTTTCAACTGTTTAACTCAACCTTCAACTATGTCGCAGTGGCTGAAACACCAGAAAAAGCATAAGAATGTTGACGAATAATGGTACCCCACGGAAAGTTTAGGTTACGTAATGAATGTTTGAAGTACTGTAGTAACAGTGGAGCTGCTCTTACGCTGTGCGCAAGACATAGTTTTAAGATACCACGAGCTAAGAATTTGTTACAAAAGGCTTGCCTAATAAATGCGTCTAAAGCTTAGGAAAGGTCCATAACTTCACTGCCTCGACTACCATCTAAGTACAGCAATCCGCAGTTTACAAAATGACAAAGACTTGCATTGCATTTGCATCGTGGCTTCTGGAGAGCTTGGTAACACAAAAGATGCCTTGCAAGAGTACCGCTGAGTGGATTGCGGCTTTCCAACATTTCACAACTCATTGTGCAATCTTTATTGTTAGCTGCCGAGCAACGTATTCACAGAATACAGAACGCTTTGAATAGCAAGAAAGAAATGACATGGCAGCTAAGCAACGAGGTTGACATTTAAAATTTCTGATGCACGCAGAAGGAAAGAACAGAAAAGGAATGGAAAGAAAACAAGACCGAAAAACGCGAGTAGGTGTGTTTGGGGAGCAATGTTTCCCGAGAGACAACTACAGTTGCGCATGGAAATCAAAACTTTTCCAACCAGGCACAATGGTTGCACTAGTTGCGACTTCCATGAACTAGCCAGCCAAGTACGACGGAAAACCTGGGGGAACCACTTGGGATAGCAAAAGAGGCCTTTTGTGACAGCATATTGTACATATTATTACGATGGGATCTGTTTGTTTGTAGATGGAGATGAGAAATGGGTCACCGAGACACAGCTGCTTCAAAGAGGAACGCACTTCGTCCTTCTCTTCGTCCGTTCTTGCTCTAGCGTTGCCCTCCTCCCGTCGCAGACGAAGATCGCTGTGCGCGTTACCGATAAGTGGACTCGGAATCACAGGGTTGAAAGCGTTTCAGGCGAGCGACGTGAACAAGTGGCGTCTTGTTGGAACCGTAACCTCGAGACGAGCGATTGCACACGCCACTTCACTTAAGCGTTCGGTGACGACGACAAAAGGTCCGTTATAGCGAGCTAGAAACTTCTGGCACTGACAGCACTTTTCAAGTAGCTTCCAAAGCTCTACCGTGTGTCCCGTGTCGTACGACACATCCGTTTTGCCGTGAATCGTAGATGACTTTGCAGTGGTCCTGGGATGCCAACGTGCGGAGCTAAGCTGTGCGACGGGCTTCCTCAGCGCGGCAAACAGTCTGAGCGAGAGAAGAGACCACGTAATGTGTAAAGTCAAAATAGTGTCCAGGAAGCTGCAGGGTGGCGTAATATAAAGAAATAAGGAATGTAGCCAGTGGTTTTATGCTTTTTAGGGTTATAGACGTACTTTGTGAATGGCAAAATGTCATCACATTTTTTTGTGTGTGTGATAGGGTATGTTTATTAATAGATGAGAAGATGAAAAATGGGTAGCCCCGCGGACATTTAGCTGCTACAAGGACGAGCGTACTTGTCCTCCTCTTCTTCTGTCCTTGCTCTAGCGAAAATCTGGCGTTGTAGCCGGCGGCGTGACCGAATGATGGTACCAAAAATGGCCGACGGCAAAGCGTGAATCCTGCCAGTTGTTAGATGACAACAAATGATTTCAAACGAAGCTTGTGGGTAGACTGCCATGCACTGACAGTGGTTGTCTGCGCAGGCTTCGAGAATGGCCGCGTTCAAAACGTTCCTTCCACTGCGTTTGCAGATTCCGTTCGCACATGAATAGCTTCTTCTTCTGTCTATGCAACTCTCCATTGACATAAGAACACAACACGCTTAGATAAGTGGTCCAGCACTTCTATCATGTTGCTGATGCAAATTACTGTCCATCGCTCATGCAAGCCCTGCAGTGGTTGATTTATGTCCATTCACTGTAATAGCAAATTAAAAGCCTGGTGAATATCACTGGACTGGGCAGTATATTGGTGCACAAAGTTTGTAGGCTATAATCAGCAGTGTCAGATGCGCTAGCGAGTCAGGCAACTGACAGTGCTTGTCTTGCACCACATATTTACTGGACGCATAATTTGTTCACTCCCGATGGCGGCGCTGTTACGAATCTCATTTGACGCACCCGCATCCCACGTAGTCGGTTGTCGCAATAATTGACTGAACGCTCTCTATGCATGCGGATTTGAAAAAAAAATACGTTTATGAAAAGAGGGGTAGCTTCCTCAAACGGTGAAGCAAGCTTGTTCTGTGTAATAACTATGGCTGTTTGCAATGATCCGTGCAATGTAATATTCTAGACCAGCACCCAATAAACAATTCAGTGAAAACACATAATGCAGAATCAGCATAATTTTCTTTGAGTGCTGTAATGCATGTTTCATATGTTTTAGACGCATGTCGACTCATCATGAAATTCTTTTCGTTCTCAATAGTGCGCAGTATTGCGTTTAAAATTGCTGCGTGCTCTACTAGGTTTCGATGACAGTGCATAATGGTTCTCTTTGCGAAAAAAATACTCATGCAATGTGACCAAAAAGTCCTTGCGTTCGCCGGATGTGACATCCAGAATTATTTTCTCTGCATTTTAAAGCTATTTACACTAATTCTGAAAGAGCTATCGCAAGTACTCCAATGCTTCTGAAATCTGGGAATTAATGAGTGACATGTCCCCGTAAAGAAAGATCACTGAATTCTAGCCTACTCTTACTCATGTCATGCGGGCTTGCACAGTTAAATATAGCTGGGAAAGCTTTGCGCCATTGAAACCGTTTAACTAGAGAATACAACTCCAACAGTAACACACTCTTCGTCTGCAAAACTGTTTGCTTAGTCCAGTAGGTTCACAAGGACTACGGGTAACATTGTCAAATTATTTGCTTTCCCCTACCTTCAGCATTTTGATTTCAGATTTGCGTTGACCAGCAATAAGGTTTGTGCTTTGGGCACTGAGAATTTTTGCGGTTCACGTTACCATTGTTTTATCGGTAAATGCCCCATCCATATGTCGCAAACACGCTGTTCCCCTGAGCTCTGTTTAAGTTCACAAGGATATGTATAATCGATTGCAATATCATACACTGGTTCGCATTGACTCCTTTCTATTGCCATCATTTTTTTAGCATGACGTTCATCGACTCTTGCACTTTATATAGTCCAGTTCAGGAGCCCATTCAGTAGCCGCTGTCTTCGCGGATATATTTTAAGCTAACTTCACCTGCACCTAGGAAAATAAGCGTAAAGTTCAGTGACTAGCGACTACACCAGCAGGCACTTGAAAATTCGATGCTTGAAGCTTCACAAAATGAGAAATGTAGTCCTATCACGAAAATATAACGCATTACAAGGTATACAGGACAAAATACTTTTGCAGTTCTTAGTCACGAAAAAAAAACGCCTTATAATATTTAAATCACTTATTACTTATTGCAATGGAGAAAGCAAGTGCCACAATGATGTATGCTCGCTGTTTTCACACTCACGGCTTATATTTATAGAGGCTTTCGGCACTTTTGATGGCTTTCGCAAGTTTCAGTATATCCTGATAGCTCGACTTGCAGTCTTTTGATGATTAGTTTGGAACACTATCGTTACGAGTGCTTAATAATAACCGATTTTCTGTTCCTGTCGTAACACTCGCGCGCGGATCGCTATTTGTGGAGAGAATACATTTATCCTCGCATAATGCATGTCAGTTACGCAAGGAAGCACGGCGTCGACACTGGCACGCCTTAGTATATATATATATATATATATATATATATATATATATATATATATATATATATATATATATATATATATATATATGACAAGAACGTGCTCAACCAGAAGGCGGCCGGCCTATATAGGGCTTACTTGTTGCGTGCGCCTACCTGTGTTAACCACGGCTTCGCTCGGCTCCGTTGACAAATGACCAGGCCCCCCTGACGTGGCCGTTAGAAGCTGCTTCCGGCCGCCGCTCTTCCATTACTCATACGCTATAAGATGTTGCGCCCTAATCCCAACGCGCGAAAAAAAAAAAAGAAAATCAATGTATAGAATGTTCTTTCTTTTTCCAACTCCAGCCGCCCATAGTAACAGTGGTGGACCCAGAGGGGAACTAAGAGCCCGTAGTTTCGCTTTTGTTTTGCCTGTCTCTTCTGCAAACGTGGCCGCGAATCTTCGTAAACCTGTACAGTAAAGGCAACTCCCCATCAAGACACATGTAAATGGATAGAAACCATAATATCCTTTTTGTTAAGCTGGAGGCTATCGGCGTACGTTATCCTGCCCTCTCGGTATTAAAAAGCTACTTATTTAACAGAGTTCAGGTTGTGTCCGTCTAATGTCTATTGTCCACAACAAACCAATAAAATTGGTGTTAATCAAGCATCCATCTAAGGACCGCTACTGTTTTTGATCTATATGAATGATCTACCTAACTGTTTGTCGTCTACTAAGTGCATTCTGTTTGCTGATGATACTACCATATTTGCCTCTGATAAAAACATGTCACTTCTTATTAACATGCTAAATACAGATCTAGCAAATGTATTAGGTTGGTGCAATGCTAACTTAATGTTTATTGTTGCCAGCAAGACTAAATTTTCTGTATTTTCCTCACATCAACAACATTCGGCATCCATCCCTTCTTTAACTAACTTTTGGTTCACACTGTATCTCTCCCAGCCTATGCGCATCATTCCTTGGGATTTCCCTTGACTACAACTTGAAATATAAAGATCTCATTTCTCAGGTAAAATATAAAATAGCATAAGACAGTCGCGTTCTAATTGAAAGTCGCCCTATAGTGCACATGGTGCATTAATATCGCTATCCCACTCATTCATTCACTCTCATATTAACTACGGCACCATATAATTGGGCAACACTTAAATTACTCACTTGGCATCCCTCCAAGTAATACAGAACCAACCCATAAAAATTATTACAAGCAAATCACGCTTTGCAAATGTGAAATCACTATTACATGTAATGAAGATCCTAATGATTTCAGAACTCACCAAATGTTATCTAACCCGCCGTGGTTGCTCAGTGGCTCTGTTGTTGGGCTGCTGAGCACGAGGTCGCGGGATCGAATACCGGCCATGGTGGCCGCATTTCGATGGAGACGAAAGCTCAAAAACACCCATGTGCTTAGATTTAGGTGAATGTTAAAGATCCCCAGGTGGTCGAAATTTCCTGAGTCCTCCACTACGGCGTGCCTCATAGTCAGAAAATGGTTTTGGCACGTGAACCCACATAATTTAATTTTTAATTTCAATGTAATCTAGGGATCTTATTCTACAAATATATGACTAAGGAACTGCGATCGATCTGCTTGTCACTTTGTGACCTGATAGCTCGTAGTCACACTAGATTTGACCTGAATAGTAATTTCCTTCCACCTAAAGTGCCTACTACCTATGGTCAACAGACTGCGGAATTTTCCTCGATATCGCTTTGGAATACTCCACTACCCATAATCAAATATGCTAGATATTTACACCAATTTAACAGAGAACTAAAAGCCTTCATAATACATACTTACTGATAGTGTCCGTTTTTTCTAATTTTGTCTCTTATACTTTCATGCTATTAACAAGTGTTGTTATTATTTATTTGCTATAAACATGTCTCGATATTACTCTTAGCTCTCATCTGTGCTACTGTTGCTTTAAACATTGCATACTATCATGAGTGTGTTTAATAGGAGGTCCCAATACGGTCTTCGACTATGGGACCTCCTTACGTATAAAACACACATGTAATACTTTTGCATATTTACCAATAAATAAATTAAATAAATTCCAAATAAATTCTGAATGGTCGCTTAAGCAGAAGTTCCTTCCAGCAGAGATATCACGAGGAACGCTTAATTATTTTCAGCTGAGTATATTAATGTTGCGAGTGGTGAGGTAGGGATGCTGCATAGGGCAAGTATTTTGATGCCAGAATTGCAGGTTCAAATATCACTAGCAAATATTTAAATGTTCATCGCTAGCTTTCTTGCCTTATAAAGAAAAACGAGAAAAAGCAACCTTACTTTTTTGCAAAGTGCTATATAGTTCGAGGAGTCGTGGATCAACGTTCTTTTTTTTTTCTATCTACTATGTGTAATACACGTAATTTAACGTGGCTGCCCGTTAGAAAAGCTTCTAAACTGGATTCCTTGCACTGCTGAAATAACACGAAATTATTCGGCAATATGTTGCATTGACAAAGGAAGCTGATTTCTGTAAAAACGCGTAGGAAATGTTTTCTTGTTAAGCAAAACAATGTGTCGTATTGCACAAGGTAGTGCCCATGTTCCAGCTTAGACGCTTGATACAACAGGGCTACATGAGCTCGTAGGCGCTTTCAAGGTTATAGAAAGACCCTGGTCGATGCTCTTTTGCGTAATTTGCACCATCAGAATATAAACCCATTCAATTTCCGCCACGTCCACCTCTGCTACCTAAATTAGTCCGTGTCATACCTTTAATTCGTCTCTCTGATAAAACAATCTATAAATAATCTTTCGTCACGATCCACCACCCGTTGAATTCGGTTTATTTTTTTCGCACAGCGCTGGTGCATTAGCGGAGCAGCGCTGGTCCAGTTTGGAATAATAAATAAGAATAACAAAAAGTGCAAAGTGATAACACAACGCTTCGAAAAAGCGCACCGCCTACGCCCATTCTTTGTTTGTTTTGTTTGTCACCAGTGCAGCACAAATGGGAGAAATACTTGGCCAAAGGCCGCACGAGCGATAACGTGACTATATATATAGGCTTTCAGAGCCACCTCACACGCAATAGCGTCTGTTATAGACAGCAATTTTTAATGCAGTCAGTGGTAGAACAAAGCAGCAACGTACGCATGGTTTCCCGTTGTCACATGGCGTGACCTGAACAGGCTTTGAGAAGGCGCTGTTGCGACCGCAGTGCGTGATCTCGTCCAGGAGCGGAAGCTCACTTCGAGAGGAAACGTCGGCTTGAATCTCCCTGATAATCGCCCTAATGTTAGCTGTCTCATAAAGAGCAGGTAATTCCAACGTGTGCTTTGTCTTGTGCTAACAATACGGCAGGGCTGTGGAGGTGGGAGGGCCACCGTTGTAAACGACATGGGTTCTCAAGCTTGAG
The DNA here is from genome assembly GCF_050947875.1 of Dermacentor variabilis. Classification (NCBI taxonomy): domain Eukaryota; kingdom Metazoa; phylum Arthropoda; class Arachnida; order Ixodida; family Ixodidae; genus Dermacentor; species Dermacentor variabilis. The sequence continues at coordinate 72,893,012 of NC_134572.1, forward strand.
AGAGCGTCATTTTACCAGCTGATCGATGGCTGTAGGCGGGGTTCCATGGCAGGCGGCGCGGAGTCGGTCCTTGCTGGTGCGCTGGTTCCTGAGTTTACGGTCACCAATTATTTACCGGCTGAGTTGGAATGAGCCGCCACATCTATTGTGAAATCCGGCTTAGCCGTGGACATGGGTTTGATGGTGACGGTCTATGAATCGGCTAAGATAGAGACCGCCATAGCTGGGCATTGAGCGCGTTCTTTTCGTTTACCGAATGATCCTTTGGCCTTGTCGTTACAAGGTTAATGGGGCGCTGCACCCGTTTTGACTCATTAGCTTGGACGCGTACGGGCCTAAGATATGACATCGATTCCGCAAGCCACATAGAAGATCAGCGCATGTCAGGATTTTCAACACTCTCCATATTTGTGGACATTTCCGGTGCGTCTAATTGTGTGCTCCAGTGTTCAGTATTTCTCATCTGATGGCTATGACATGGGAGGACATCTTCTCCGCTTTGTCCGCATTATTTCCCAGTGGCCAGTCAATGCAAGTGAAATTAGGGGCAGTATCGAGTAACTCGAAGTCAATCACGATGGACGTGCGCAAGATAGTATTTCTTCGACGGTATTGAAAGTGGCCATGGCTAGTTTTCTAGCCGTCCGATTCCGAGTACAAATGTCCGAGTACAAATGTTCACCAACGACGTCTGCATTTGGTTCTCGGGTGACCAGCATGAGCGGTTGATTACAGCCTAATCGACGGTCCTGAATATGAAAACGCATCTTATCTCGGTAGGACAAACAATATCAACAGACATGCTTTGGTTTACGCCATGTGCTAGCTTGGCGACAGTTGAAAACATAGTCTACAGGAAATATGGCAATGCGACATGCCAAGTACATGCGGTTCAGCTAAATGCCGAAATTTTAATATACCATATTGCGAGTTCAGATAGACTTCAGGACGAACTGGTGATATGCTGTAGACACTACGATTATAGCCCTCGTAGGACGTGTAATGGTCTTGGCATGTGCAAAGATTGGCATGTGCAAGCTGGAATACTGACCCATTATCGGTGACAAAGTTACATACAGCATTGATCGGCAACCAGAGAATCTTGAAATGCCTCTGTTATCGCCATGCGAATCTCCGTAAAATCAGCTGGACACACTTCACAGAAAAGGGCTCATAGTTGCTCTTGGCGTACCACTAGCCGCGGGGAGCGTCAAAATGCGCCACAACGCTTGGTTTCCGCCACTTCGTCTTCTTGCCTCCCAAAGACCGCTTACGCAGTTACGTCAACTAAGTGAATCTAGCAAGGTGCGAGCTCTCTATGTCGCCTTCGGTGACGTACGCATTCATGCGCTTTCATAGCACTCAATACTTTTCGCCTTCTTTCCAATATAAGTTTTCCAATATAAAACAGCGACTTGAGACACACTGGTCATACAAAAACCTGTATTGGCAGCTATCATTTCGCCAATTTTATAACAAGTATTCTACACGTGCAGCAGACGCTCACCTGTTGGTGATAGAGCACTCGGAGAGAGCGTATAACCAACATCTTAAACTTTTCAACGATCGTTTAGTTGATGATGAGTGAGGAGACAATTTCGCAGTGTTCCTGATTCCGACCTAAATGATGCCCTGGGCTGCCCGATCTTACTGCGTCCTCTCGTTGACAGTATCGAAGAATGTGGTCATTAATTCAGCCTTAAGAAATCCTTAAGAAATACCGCGTTGTTGTGCTCTCGGACAGCAAGCCCTCTCGGCACTCGTCGCAGCAGAGTTTGTCTCTAAAGAAGCGCATACAAAAGTCGTTACGCCTTTAAAATCCGCGCAGCTGTGGATTTACTATAAAGCTTAAATGATTCCATTGCATGTAGGCTTAACGGAAAGCGAAGCAGCTGATAGACTCGCTCGCGTTGCCTTAGACCTTCTGCGAACGTTCCATGTTCCAGTTCCATGTGGCGAACGGACAGATCTGGCCAGGAGTCTCCATGTTGTGTCACCTCCGCACTTTGCCAGCTCGCTGGCATAGATAGCTTAAGAACATCTGGCACGCCTCGTCGCCGTTGTGTGTGACTTCATGGCGATGTTGACATCGTTTGTGGAGGTGTGTCGAACTCGCTGAAGAACTTAACACATTGTTAGAAGCACTTTAGCATCTAGGCGCTGTCTGAATGATATGTTACCGCGAAGATAGGGAACGGTTGGGATAGAGTTGTCCCAGCTGCTCCTAAAGTTGCTAAGCTTCTGATTGATAGCGTTTAGCACACTCATCTCAAGCCGTGGTGCCGGAAGGGAGGGGCGGTGCAACGTAGTGTGCTTGATGGCTTGCAAACATCGGACTTTGTTGCTGTTTCTTTTGGCTGTTGGCCTGTTGCACTCTGATTAAAGGCAATGCTGGGGCGCATCGATTGCTGAAACTTTTCGCAAGCCTATAGATCCCACTGCAGCCAACATTCTCATCTAATTCATTAGCTCATGGTAAAATACCTTGTTAAGTGCAAAATAGGGTTCGTCTAGAACACAAGAAATGTCGTCTGCTGCCATTGAAGCCTGCAACGATACCTGTGCTTGGCTGGGAAATCTTGGTGTAGAAGACTTAAGTATAAGAGCAGCGGAAAGGAAAACGCAGTTGTTGCCTATTCTAACTATTCTTACCGGAAGATTTGTAGCCCCAAAAAGCGATAGCTTCAGGTATCTGCAAGTTAAGTTTGCGATATACAATATACATTCTTCAATACCGTCATCGTTCTTAGTTGCGGGATGTTTGCTGGAAATTTAGTATAAGGCAAAAGCTCACATAAAGATTACGTCGAGAAATACATGCTTCTAAGGAATCATAAAGGTTCACAAAGTGTGTCATGTTACAGCTCTTTCAACTCGCATGACCTTAGAAATATCGTGCAAGCTTTCAGTAACTGCTCTCCAAGCATCTTTTTATTTGTCCTCTTAAAGCAGAATGTATAGCGCCTAACTCGAGCAGGCAGTATTGAATGCATTTCGCGAACATAAAGTACTACAGTTAACCACTGCGCCTTAACGTCCCACCGTTACAGCTTGACATTGGTGGTTTACGATAACGTTGGAAGTGCCTTACCTCAGAGTAAGTTGCGCTTTTTCTGCACCCTCAGTTCACAAAAATGAGGAAAGAAAGCTGCACTTACTATGCATGGTCGTGTACAGTCCACACAGTGCCGGCAAGTAAGGGTTTGGGGTAACGGCACCATGCTCATTGCCGTAATAAATTATGTTATATAGAGTGTATGCAATAACGAATGCCTTCACGGAAGGTTCTTGCATCTGCCGCGATCGCGGCCAAGAAACTAGAGAAACATTCGTACATTGCCGCGGACAAAGGGCACATGCACATTCAATGTTAATGGTGAAACTGCTAGCAATTCACTTAGATTACGTGCATCACAGTCGACGTCTGCTCTTACCATTCCTACTAACCTCGTTTAGTAATAAAACTTGCATGTGTTAGAATTGCCCTAAGGACCAAAGATAACATCACAACTTGACATCATTAAAATAATCAAATTCTGATATTCCTACGACTATGAACTCCTTCACTGCGACGCGCAGCAGCCGGCTATCATAAGGGACACCGTCCCATTGTTGTTGTTGTGTTCGTCGAAATGGCAGTGTGCACATTGTCGTCTTGGACAGCTGCAAGATTGCCTGCTCTTGCCTTCTAAACACTTGCACAGACGCCACTGCTTTCAGTGTAGGCGCAGTGAGCATATCCCCCAGAAATCGGCAAGCCCGAAGGCTTCGCAAAAGCTCAGTGCTTACGCCCTCCTGTTCTCAAATGCGCATACTTCAGTCACTGAGATAGATACGGAACAAACCAGGGTCCTCTAGGGCTCTCGCAGGCGCACGTGAAAATTTATCTGTGAGCCAGCAGCCTTGCAGATTTGTCATTTGCGAGTTTTATATTTTTCTTCGGTTTCTCTTATTTAATTGCCTACTTTGGCGATCCCTATTGTCTTAATTATATGTGTAGTTACTTTGCCACCAGACGTATTTTATTCATGTAATATAAGGAGACAACGCACAATTTAAGGCGCCGGCTGCTCCTTAGCTCTTAAATGGGTCTAGCCCACAACAGCGAGGGTTCAAGATTACATATCAAATGACCTTTTCATACAAGGACCAGAAATTATCAAGCAACGTTTTCATAGCAACACTATGACGTAAAAAATACATGGTACAAACAATATACAAGATAAATGACTCCACATGTCTGTAGAAGAAAGTCTCAAAAATTTCAATGATACTGTCGTCTAATAATACAGTCTATAGTCAGTGGGTGGTATATACATCGTGTAAATTCGTTATCACATATAGTCACAACAGATCAGTCAACACACCATAATCCACAAACACAGACATATACGCAGCGACATTGAGATGAAAGGAACATTAAAAGCATTAATAATGATCAACAATGTCGCCGTCTTCGAGAAAAGCTTTTAATGATTTTAAAGCGCTCTTCTGCCAGAGTTCGTTGTTTATAATGTTACTCAGCTCTCCCAAGAACGTCTGCCACCTCAAGAAACATATTTTTTGTTTCTAGCAATTATGCGAAATTTGATAGCCGTTCAGCTACAGTAGTTTGAGATCTTGAGCCCTATAACCTAAAACTATTCCTATATGTTTTTATTCCAATCTCCTGACGTCAAATTTAGGTAACCGCCGACGCAAGCAACGGGCGGTCTCCCGCAGGGTGGTCTGAACAGACCAATCAAACGCTCTCCTCGTTCATAGGAGGTAACCTTTGTTTGCTTGAAAGCCAATAACATTGCCTACACTGAACGGCTTGTCTTATCTAATTGGCTCACAAGAGGCGAACAGCACGCTCAAGTGAAGAGGGATTCGATGGGGCCGAGCCACTGCACTCAAAATCGATAACCGGATGAGGAGGGTGGCGCTGGCGTCTGCGATTGGTCCGCTTTCCCTTACTTAAGTTGCGGTGGCTGGTCGAAAATCATGGTGGCATGCCACGGAAGCTTAAGGATGACGCTAAAATGGATCCTAAGCAAAGAAGAGTTGGCAGAATGAGGTCGTAAACGTGCCGAAAGTGCTCGAAAACATTCACGGGCACGGAAAAATTTTATTATGCGTGAATAAACCGGTGCTCTCCGGCAGGTGCGAGTAGCCAGCGACTGAGCGATCGGTGGCAGCCATCTTTTATTCCTTTCGGAACGGGGCAGCCTGTGGTTATTCAGAAAAAAATTCAGTTTTTTTCAGTGCATCAGTGCATCTTTAATGCGTTCACGTCACTTTGACGTGGTGAGTTTTTGGGGTTTTGTAACGTCGCTTGACAGGCAGATGAAGTGGGTGCAGCCCGAAAACTTTTGACCAATAGTCGGGGCTGATGGCGAAAAGGCGTCGAATCAGAAATAAACATTTTTCTTTTTTCAGCCAAATCATGTGTAATTAGTGTATGCACGTCTTATCAGATGGGGAGCCATCGCGGTTTTCGTGACGTCGCGTGACAGACAGGTGAAGTGGAGCTGGTCCAAAAAAGTTTTTGACCAATCGCGGAAGGCTGATTACAGAGTTGGAACATAAAAGTTTGGAATAGTTTTACGTTATAACGCCTCTGCATGCAGGAGTAACATGAACATGCGTTCAATTGCGCAACACCAGGACGGCTGTCGCATGCTGCAGTACTCAAGTGTATGGTTACAATTGGTTCAGACGGCTCTTGTGAAAACAAATCTTTTGTCAAAGTTCGGAACTTCTTTCTGTACCTGGGGTGCTATAAATTAAAACTATTCCAATCTTTTCTATTCCAATCCTGCAATCAGCCCTCCGCCATTGCTCAGAAACATTTTTGGACCACACCCACTCACCTGTCTTCACGAAAACGGCGATAGCTCCTCATCTGATTTGACGTGTACACACTGATTATGCATAATTTGACCGAACAAACGAAAAATTGTTATTTCTCATTCAACGCCTTTTCGCCATTAGCCTTCGGCTATTGGTTAAAAGTTGTAGGGCTGCGCCCACTTCACCTGCCTCTCACGCGACGTCACAAAACCGAAAGAACTCACGGCGTCAAAGTGAAGTGTACGCGTTAAAGATGCAATAGTAGGCCGAACAAAACGGAATTTTCTTCTGAATAGCTGCAGGCTGTGCCCCGTTCCGAAAGGAATAAAAGATGGCCGCCGCCGATTGCTGAGACACTGGCTACTCACACCTGCCGGAGAGCATGGGTTTATTTGCGTGTAATAAAATTTTTGCGTGGCCGTGTAACCTTTTGGAGAACTTTCGGCACTTTTACGACCTCATTCTGCCAACTCTTCTTCGTTGAGTATCTGTTTTAGCGTCATTGTTAAGCTTCTGTTGCCTGCCGCTACGATTGTTGACGAGCCACGGCAAGCAAAGTAAGAGATAGCGGAGCAATCCCAGGTGGCGGCACAACCCTCTTCGTCCGCTTATCTATTTTCAGTGCACTGGCTCGGGCCCATCGAATCCCTCTCCACTTGAGCGTGCTGTTCGCCTCTTGTGAGCCAATTAGATAAGACAAGCCGCTCAGTGTAGGCAATGTTATTCGTTTTTCAAGAAAGCAAAAGTGACCTCCTATGAACGAGGAGAACGTTTGATTGGTCTGTTCAGACAACCCTGCGGGTGACCGCCCGGTGCTTGCGTCGGCAGTTATGCAAATTTGACGTCAGGAGATAGGAATAAAAAGATATTGGAATAGCTTTACGTTATACGGCCCCTGATCATCAATGGAATTCACCGAATTTTAATAGGACCTTTAGTGTTCAGGCAGATCTGCTGATGTGCTATACAATTAAATATTCGAAAAACCTCAGAGATATCTTAAGAAACTGGAAGGTTGCATCAGCAAAAATGCTGTAATCGAAGGCCTGGATGATTATGGTAACGATATGTTCCAAAAATTTGTAGACGCTAGCAATGATGCGCGACAATCGTGACAGTTCAAGCTCTTTTTTCTTAGTTCAGGACTATGTACAAAATCCTAAATGGAAAAGGCGGCCGTTCCCAAGGCAAACATAATTTACGCAATTTTATGCTCTAGTGTAGAGCAAAATTTATCTAGAAATGGAATTGAGGAAGTATATTTTTTTGAAATATAGGTATATCAAAACAATTCTTTTAAGCCAGATGTAAGGCAATAAAGGATAATACAAATTACAGGACAAAATGGCAATGTCTTCCTAAGAAACAATTAAACAAAGAAAATACCACGATTACAGGAACTCGGCTATTCACACAATCGAAAGTTTTGATATTTCAGGGCATTCTTGAAATTTATGAACGCTACTTGGCTCAGAATAAAGGAATTAGGTCGAGAGATATATATCAACGATTGTAAACATGCTCGTTAAATTTCGTAAATTTATAGCGCGTGGTTCAAAATTCCATGAGGATGGAAACTGTTTCATGGTCTTTGATACTAATGAAGTACGAGAGCAATATAACACTTCGTGTTTGTATTTTCGTTGCTATGCGCGTTATGACATAACTACTAGAACAGCACCGTCTTCTGCATTATATCATAGTCTGCAATAACCAAATATGCAAGACCTTGGCTTCTCTCCCAGTGATTCATTCGTAAAAATAACTTTGCCTCACTAAAATTATTTTAAGGTAAAGCACGCTTTACAGCAACCTCTTATCACTGACAGGAGACCGCATATTCTATCGTATTGGTGCACCAGTTTGTATTCGGTAAGGTTAGCAAAGTTTATAAAAATACCAATGCAATTTGTCCTCATAAAATTTATATAGACGTCTTCTCAGTCAGATCTGGGGACCTTCTATAGTTATATTTGAATTATTGTTCTTAATTACATGGTAATGAAGAGCCCGCATTGAGGGCACATTTCTTCGGTATTGAAAATCCAAAATTTCAACCAAATGTGGAAAGCAGATGAGTCATTTGCATCACGCTACCGATCGCGCAGTTATATAGTTGTTTACGCACGACTACTCGAAAGGGTTCAATGACACCGCGGCGCAGCTGGCTTTTGCACCGCCAGTGCATAGACCTTAATTCTTCAAAGAATAAGCATATTATGCACCTGAAGTATGTAAACCTACGCTGTGCCATTGTGCGACTCTACGTTCACCTTTTGAGATTTGCTGCTGAAAAATATCCAAGGAGCACATTAGTCAAAAAAACCAAAGTCCAACCTCATTGTAGCGCTTTATTACTAGGTGATCGGTAATAATTCAAATAAAGCTACGTTATAGTATAGTCCTGAAAGGTAACTAAGAAGACTATAAGAGTTTAATCCATATGATATCCAATTAGCAAACTACTTTAGACACATTGACACGCCAATGCAATTTCATGTAAGGTCTTCAATCAGTGAATCTAGGCTGATTGAATAGCCTTGAGGGCAGCTTGTTCTCTTGTCCTGTCTCGTTGTCCATTATCTATTTTTCGCGTTTCCTACTGGAGTATGAAGTATGCATTACTGCTATCAGTAATCTGCAAACTTTGGCCCATATGGGTCATATGTACTTCGTGAATATATTTCAGCGGATATCCTAATAAGGTAATGATGGGGTCGTGTGAAAGAACAGCGTGTTTTCCTATTGTTTCTGCTACGAACGTTTGTCATTTAAAATCCCTGTCCAATCCTGCACATTTTGCAAATTTGGAGTGGCACCATAATTCGAGATAAGGAAACTGAAGAAAAAAAGAACTCACAATATCACATGTGGCTATACTAGTCCACGTGCCACCACATAACTCTTGGAGCGATGAAAACACTCTCTCATCCAAGAACCTTTGACAGCAATGGTGCATTAACTGGTATCTGCCTTCTTCGTAGATCTCACATTTAACACTTGCCCCTCGCATTAGTGAGGTTGCGAGCGCATCCGCTACGCGACATAAGACGATCACTGGTAAATGAACCAGGCAGTTTTCAAAAGGGGCGCTCTATCAAGTGAAGCCAGCTTATGAGAGCTTTTGGAGAAATTGGTGGAAGTTACATAGGTCGCCGTACGCTTAGCAAGGTTGCCAATCCTGGTGAAGCATATACAGCGTTATCTAAAAGTCACGTCTTTAGACCAAAAGAACAAAAAAAGAAAGACTTCCCGATCCAAGCGACTATGCAGCAGGACTTCCAATTCATAAGAATGTAGCGAGGAACATAACAAAACGTGGCACCAGACATCGGCTGTTCATAGTGGTTTACGTTATGGCTGTGCCCGGGGACCAACGTCTCGCTATGAATTATAACTATGCATACTGCCCCTGTGACCCTGTCCCTGTCGAAAGTTTAAAACGTGTGAGAAAGCTCTCAGTTTCGTGCATTAAGTCTCACCGTAGTGGATGTACTTCTAATATTAAGTCAGTATTGCGAACATCAGAAGTAGTCATCAGTGCTAACTGACCGAAAAACTTATAACAGCGTCTTGTTGTGGCACAAAAAAAATTGTTTATGAATCTTCAGAGGCCTTATACGACCCAGAGAGTAAATTAAAAAAAATAAAACAAAGGCAATGATTTACACGGTTTGGGGCAAAGACACAGTTCTATGTGCTAAGACGTCACTGACTGAGTGTCGCGGAATCTGAGACATAACAGACATAACATTGCTAAACCACGAAGCGTTCTCTGAGAGCATGTATCGTTCGCGTTGCACTTCCAGTAATTTAAGGAATCGATGCCAATGGTTGTAGCAAAATACACTTTTAAGCTTTTCATAGAGCTTGAGAGATCTGGAGAGTAGTTATTGATACTTCAGAAGGATAAAATAGCTCTAAAAAGCTCACAAGATACATTAACTGACATGTTTTTTTTTGCCTGATCTTAACAAACAGAAGTTCTTGGTCGTGCTATTTGAAAATTTATACACTTGACCAAGTATACACGAACCCTTTGCGGCGTCGCAGAACTATGACATTACACATTTCAGAGTTGCCAAGAGTCAGCAACAATAGGACAACGATGCCAGGCTGGCAAATATATTTAAATATGGGTTGATAAATGCAATTATTACGTATTGCGAAATTTCTAAAACATACGTGCTGACTGCCTTTTGCACGCTCTATTGAGAACAAATATTTTATTGCGTGAGCAGTAAGTAGCTGGCCTGGAAAATGAAAGCATGTACTTACTACAATGGCACCATCACACAGACTATTGTGTTTTGTGCTACCCGCCGTGGTTGCTCAGTGGCTATGTTGTTAGGCTGCTGAGCGCGAGGTCGCGGGATCGAATCCCGGCCACGGCGGCCGCATTTCGATGGGGGCGAAATGCGAAAACACCCGTGTACTTAGGTTTAGGTGCACGTTAAAGAACCCCAGGTGGTCGAAATTTCCGGAGTCCCCCACTACGGCGTGCCTCATAATCAGAAAGTGGTTTTGGCACGTAAAACCCCACAATTTAATTTAGTTTTGTGCGCGGACGCCATTGGTGACAAATATATCATGACGGAGCTAATGACAGTGGTGTTGCACTGGGTCATTTCAATTCCTCACAGATCATTCAGAGCCTTTTCATGCTTCGAGACATAAGACCAGTGCCAGGGCAGTGGGCAACGCCGATTGAAGCTTACGCGAATGGCGACCTCATATTACTTTTTTGGAACATCAGCTTTGCAAGTTCTTTTTTGATGTCAGAGGGTTTGTTTTTGCTTTCTACCTTTTTGCTGTCGGGATGTGTCTCCTAAAAATGTGTACGCACGTGTTTTACGCAGGCATATACTGAATGGAATTGTGCATAGTATGTTTATGAATAAAAGGAAAGTCGGACATCCACCCGTTCGTAGCAATTGCTACACACTATTATTGCTACAATTCCTACAGACTATTACGTCAAATAGTATGGTTAGGAGAGCAAGGCCTGTCTAACTTCAGCGAGCCAAGATGAACAGGAGTCGTATAACAGGGAATATCCCTCGAGCCAACATGTCGACAGGAAGACATTTCTTTATAAGGGCCGCAACCGCGTTTCTTAGAAGCGTATATGTACGCGCAGCTCACTCTCCTTCACATTTAATGCACGAGGAAACGAAGGATAAGCTGGTGCATCGAGCAAGTTCAACGAGGTCAATGTGTGGAAAAAGAAAATAACATCACCATCACATCGCTTTATTACCTTAAAGATTCCCAAAATGAAATAATGAAATAAAGGTTGGGTACAGGTATAAGTAAATGCATATACAAAAAAAAATATTGGTTAAATATGGCAGCTATACAATCAGAAAATGTAGATGGACGGGTGATTGCAGCGATGTTGCGTAGAAGGCCATTCCAGTGTGTGGCTGTGCTACGAAAGAATGGTGCAGCAAACGTTGTAGTATGAGCACGTGGCCAAGCAACTTGCAGGGGACAACCAATTCGAAATGAAGTACGTGCCGGAAGGCTTATGTGGGGCGAAATATGAAGGGAGCTGGAAAAAAAAACTTATTCAACAAGCACATACTGGCGATTCGACAATGACAAAATGGAGGAGGGGTGGAAAGAAAAAAAGACCAGAAGGGCTGTTGTGGGTTAGTTGTCACCACGAGGGAACGGGTATAGGTTGCGGCTTTTGGTTTGTCAAAGAAGTCAGGGAGAGGTGACCAAAAAAAAAAAAAAGAGAAAAAGTATCTGCATGTGTAGGCGAGCGTTGGGAATATGGTGAATCTAATGTTCCCAGGATGTCTGTTCAACCTGAGCTTCAATGGATGTCATGTTTCCCTGATGCATTGTTTGTGAAAGAACAAACATTCCAATATGCGAATGACGTGTATTTCATGCACGTCATGAACTGTATTTCATGCGCGTAATCACTTACATTTGCTCCTAATTGTATTTGCAGGTCTTACGCCTGAGACGAGAACAGTTCTTTGCGTTGACGGTAGTCTAAGAGCTTACACTTGCGCGCACTATATCTTTAGATTTTATTGTGCCGATAGGTGACCATAGGTACCTCCAGACCAAGTGTCATCCGAGGAATGACCTAAGATGAGACACCAAGATATACTAACCAAACAGTAGTCGCGTATGTATCATAACATAAGTAGAGAAACATTTGGTTGCAGTATAAGATCGCACCCCCTTTCATACTATTTTATGATAAAATAAAAAAAAAAACGCGAGGCTCTCGTTCATTGCGAAGCAGTGACAGAGGGGGGAAGCACCTAGATGTACAAGTGCAAGACAGGACGTCGCCCGCAAGCCCATAAAATGTACAGGAAGTGCCCGTAATGGAAAAGAAGCGTGCATTCGGAGTCTCACAGACACACACACACACGCACAAGCACACGCATAAAGACACATACACAGACAGACACAAACAGACAGACGCACACAGACAGACAGACACACACACATACGATTTTCCCGACGAAGGTAAAACAAGACATAGCACTTACAATACTTCTACCTCAGAGAAAAAGGGGGCGGGGGCAGTCGATACAGTTGCTGCGTGGGAGGAACTAGAACGGAGAACAGCTGTGATTACCCTGAGTCCTGAGTAGATGGAGGTACGTCGAGAACTGGCTCCAAACAGCTAGTGGCTGGCATGAAATAGAGGGGGCTTGCCACGGAGAGCACACAAATTTTCTTGGAAGAAACTTATACCCCTGCGTTCACATAAAAAAGAAAGAAAGAAAGGGAGGATGACTGATAGAACATTTGATAGAACATTTACCGAAACATGCGTTTCGGTAAAGCGGCATTGCTTCGGAGCATCGGAAAATATCTCAGAATAACAAGAAAGTGCCTAAACCAGTCTGTAGGCCGCCTCTTAATCAAAAACGCTCAAAATCCGACACACGCTAATCAAGCATGCGAAATGGCAAAATGCACTCTTTAAAGAACCGTTAAATCACTTCGAGTATTATTTGTTGGCTTAACCAGGGAAAATACCCAATTAAGTGAGATACGGTTTGATGCATGTTCTCTATATGTAGAAAATTCGCCACATAATAAGTCAATGAGTGAATTATTATGTTTGTAATTTGGTGACAGCACTGTATAATTTTGTAAAGTGATGTCTGCACTGGGATTAAAGTATAACAAATAAATTTCTTATATCACATATTCATAAACATTCCTACATTCAGTGAATGCGTTTGGGAATGCTAGGCACACAATAGTTGTGTAGCTAACACGTAAGGTTGACAGAGTTGGCATGTCCTCGTTTTGCAAAACACGTGTGATGATTTAAGCATCTTAAAATTTTATTTCGCTTTTCTAATGTGCCGCGGAAAATTGTAGGTGAACAACGACAATTTTGGCATCTACACTGGTATCTGTTGTGATGATATTCATGGCGGGGTTTGTATTGAAATTGCCCGAACGCCTTATTACTAACAGTGCCTAGAACCATTCATCTTGCACCAATTAAGAGTCCTTCATTCATTTACTAATTTGTATAGGCAAATTTGGCCTCGCGCAAGAACTTATCAAATCGTTCCTTACGGTGATTATCTCTATCAGGAAATGTTACAGTCTCCGTTAACGAAAACCCTGAAAGAAAAAAGCACCTTTAGCATATCTTAGAAAAAAAAATCCATGAAAATATGTGATGCTGAGCTGGTTTACCGCGAGGAGAAGTTTCAGAACTACTTTTCAGTTAGAGAACGTACAAAATATATGCATTTTACGTGACCTAGGATGAGAACTTCATGTGCCTGGAAGCAATAACAAATAGCAGACATAGTCAGTGTAACGAAGCAGCACAGAGAAAATACAGTAATAAATTCATCAACAATTAGGATACTCCCTAATGCAAGATTTGAGCGCAGCTGCATACGTGTTTTCATTTCGCGATATATTCAGTTTCGCGGGTAATATGTCTTGTCCGGCACGTTGCAAACGGAGCGAAGTGGGGCGGGACTGCCTCGCTAATCGGGACATCGCGAGAGGCAGCGCGTGGGTGACGCGTTGGTGCCATTCACAACAGCGGCCGCAGACGCATGCAGCGCTTTCTCTCCGTACATGGTATCCGTGGCGTCATCGGCGAACAGACGAAGCGCGCTACTCTGGCGCCATCTTGTCGCCATCGTCGCCACAAAGCCCGCCTTGCGCGTCATTATGCTATTCTTTTGACACTTTCGCCGTACCCTCCTCCTCCGCTTTCCTCTAGGCCTTCCCTAGCTATCGCTGTCTTTCATCCGCATTCAGCGTTCGCTTTTTCATCCTTCGCTGTGTTCGTTTGCTCGGTTACGAGGACGCGGTGGGATGAAGCCGACGGTCGCCGCAGGAACGGGCGCCCGAGAGTTGCGCTTTAAGAACAATCACAGCCCTACATTCGTGAAATGCATCAATAATGGGAGTTTTTCGCTTCTGAAAAATGAACAAGACTTAGCACAGTATACTGTTATATTGTGGTTACAATAAGGCAATACGCATAATACTGCGGTGTACTAGATCCTACTGTTGTCATTGTATTTCAACCACGAATATTTGGCTGTGTGCAATACGTTCATTCATCGGATAAACCAGCGTGTACACACAAAATAACCGTCATGCACATTATAGTAAGGAACAGATTATCACTTATTTACAAGTCTTGCTCATCAATTCCCTATTATTTCTCAAAGGAGATTCTTAGCAAGTGTGCAGCTGGCGTCGCTTCAAACTCGGCTTCACAAGGGGCCAATGTTCAGACACCTTTATTCTTATTCCATCCGCAGATTGGAGAGAACGGTGAAGCAGCAAAGGTACATATATATTCTCTATGCTATGTCCTTCAAAGGAGCTCAAGCTCCAGGAGCTTCGATGGAGATCAAAGAAGCATATGACGGCCAGGGTATTAGGCTTGAATTACCGTCCGGAGGGTGATTGAGCCGAGGGACTTAGTGGGCCTTTTCTAGCCCTCACTACCTGTCACCATCTCCGCCTGTCCCCAAACACTCGGTTTTGGTGGCCATATGTCGTCGCTTCCAAGAATTGGCTAACATAAACCTGGACCTATACTAGGAATAGGAGGAGGGCAAAGTAATAAATAGCAGAGCAGTAATAAAGATGCTGTGAACAGGTCCGAAGGCCGCAAGGGAAAAGGCGGCGTGATTGAGTACCATAGGATAAGGAGCGTGGCAGCCACCAAACTGACAAATATGCCCAAATCCTCTTCGTGGCTCATTAGCTGCAGCGTCAGAGGTCTTGACAGGGTGCGTACTGAACCAGCGATTCCGACACGCGCCAAAGAGATGACGGTGCATTGAGGAGAAGTGCACGGCTTACGCCTCTTAGTCCTCGTGTACGCGTTAAGGCGTATAGATGCAATTACAGCAAGATCCTGGGGGCTGGTTACATGGGAAAGAAATTTCATTTCTTTCAGCTGCTTGCAGATGCCCAAGAAAGTTCAGATCATCACTTTGATTCTGCTTGCGAATATTTTCTTTCAGTAGTGCAGCCTGCCTTAACAGAGGCACATACGCATCCTCTAAAAGTCCGTAGACGACCTCATCAGCACCTAGCCATCTGACACGCAAATCTAGTTGCAAGGAAATTATTTAGGAGTTACAAGTAATGTGGTATAATTAAGAATGGCAAACGATTCTAGATATGTTATACGTATGTTCTCAAGCGTGTGGGCTCCCTCATAGCGATCGCATAATAAGTGGGATTACGTACGCGTGGCTTAAGCTGGTTGTATTCAGAAAGGGAGAATGAGATAATCTGCGCGAAGGGCGTAAATCAAAGTTCTGTACGCTTGTAACTTTTCATTGAGCGCTGAAATGAACAACCCGCATTCCGATGGGGGTGAACAAGCGTTAACGAGCTCAAAATTGAATGCGGAGCTTTCCACTAGAGCGTTCTTCATAGATCATACAGATATGAGACGTTAAACCATGGAATCAATTTTCAAGACTCACAATGCGCTGTAATGCATGTCTTTGTCATGGCGCTTCCGACATAGCAACATTATGTGCGGCGCGAAAATTATTGGTCGCTGCCCTATTATAGATGCTCTTGTAGCCAAGTGCGTATCTCGAATGCGCCCCGTTGTTCGAAACAATCGCACTTTATTTAGCAGTAGAACGCAACACGTCGCCGTCGGCGCTAAGTTATTAGTAACTCACGCTCATTAGAGTTTTCTAAAGAATGTGTTTCTTCTCGCTTGAATTTTCTTTTCATTCCAATGAACCGTGAAATGGCATCTTAGTAGTGGCCTCCAAAATCATGTGTTTTTCTAGTCAGGAATCTGGTGGTATGACGGGGTTGAGTTTAACGGCTCTTTTGTCTTTTAGTTTGCTCAATGTTGTTTTGAATGAGACTGCAGCCTATTTCTATGCTTAATCTTTCTAGGCTGAGGCCAGGTGTTTTTATCTTGCCAAAGCCACTACATGTATAGGTGTTTAATATTCAGAGCCCCAGAAAAATTTGTTATGCCTTACTAAAATGCATCTTTCGGCAAGAATCTCCTTCCGTTGCCATTGTGTTGCGAAGCCGAACGGTGATGAAATTAGGAATAGCGCCACATTTCTTCTAAATTGAAATTTAGTGTTAGACTTCATACGTTGAGGGAAGAATCAGCAACACGTTGAACTTGTGGGAAGCCTAGCTGGCTCGAATGTCGCGTGTATTATTGGCATAAAAAATCACAACAGGTAACAGGTGCAAAACCTCCTTATTGACTTACGTTTGCTCAGTCAGCTTCTTTATACGAGTACACTCCATCTTCACATTACGTGCGCAATGCCTAGGCAGCCACGCCTCTCTAGTATGTCTCTAAGAACTGAAATTTTGGCGAGCTTGCAAGAATTGATGCGTGACTTAAAGGCAAAAAATACAAACATACGAAGACACAAGTATACCGCCTCTCTGGCTTATCACCGTGTACTAAGCTTATTTTTCGAAACGACTTGCGAAGCTACGCTTCTATGTTGTGAAGCAAACCGAAATGACGTACATATCACGCTTTCCCTTGATTATGCCTCGTCGCAGTGTAGGAGCGAAAAGTTGTTGTGAACGGAATTCGCATTAAGCTGCCAGAAGAGGCCAGTTCGCTTTTGCTGTAGCATGGGCAGGCAAATACAAAAACACATTTTGTCCGCATGGGCGTCAAACACGTAAAGAATAATGATTAATCCGTTTGTTTAATTGTAATATATAATAAAATGGATTGTTCGTGGCTAAGCGGGGCACACGTATGATATCGTGTAGGTCACCGTTTCAGAAACCGAATCCTATAACTTGAGGAAAAAGCGGTATAACATTTACTAAACAAATGCATAGAACGCCAGCCATTGTCATCTGCTCCTCATTCGTTTCAACAGTCTAATGCAGTAGCCACCTTTGTGTAATTTCAGGCCACTACGTTTACAAATTTATTTCTTGTTTTGGAACGGAACAAGCACAACAACAACAAAGAAAGAACAAATACGAAAGCGACTTTGGCCGAAGCGTCACGTGCAAAGTAAATGTACCCACACAAAAGAAAAGTGGCAGAGGACAAGCGCAGAATGGGCATGTTGGTACTTGACGAAAGAGTAATAGTGTTAAACCAAGAGGAGGATCATACAGGAAGTGAGACATACGAGCGACAACTTTCAACAAACATTTGCTGAAAGGAGGATATGGAATACATATGCATAAGTCGCATAAAATGCATATGTCAGTGGGCCATGCTTCTACAACCTATTTAATATCGGCCCGGAGGAACATCAGTGCCGTTCCCGGTAACTTAACAGCTGGAGCAAGAGGATTCAGCCGTCACGTGCCTGTATTTATTGCAAATAGGCTTAAAATTTCTAAAGCATTCCTTTTGTATAGCGAGGGTGTGTAATGCGCCGCAACGAAAGGCTAAGTGAATTAACGGCAAATACAACTTAGTTGTATCAAACGCGTGCACGTTGAGGCGTCGTTGTATTACGCGTTAGGTGGCGTGACTGAAGTACAACGGCTCTATTGGTTCTGCCATGTATTAGATAGCTGAGGTAGGTTCCAAGCTGTGGCTCATAACGAATTGCACTCTGACCCACTATTTATGGTTCTAGCCTGAGGTCCACCACTTCCTATAGGTCAGATGGGGTGTGTGGAGAAGCAAAAGGGTTTATTGGTAACTGAACAGGACAAAACCTTAGCTCTTCTTTTCACTTGGTGCTTGCCACTTTCCGGACTCAGGAAAAGGACGCAATAAAACGCGAACTGAGGAAAACCACAACAGCTAAATTTCGTGCGCACGCTCCGTGAGAAACACTATAACGTTGGAAACCATTAAAACTTTCAATTACGAAGCGAAGGGATTGTAATGAGAACCTTACAACAATCCAAACTACTGACCTAATTGTGTCCACATGAGAATGGATGGCCCTGCCACCGTTTCCTGCGCGACCACAAAGAACATCCAACACCGGTGGAAGGCACTCCGGTAATTAGCTGCCGATTCGAGAGGCCCGTGGCACCAATTACGGGGCAACGTCTGCTCAATGAGAAAATCTCAACTGGACTCAAGGCTCGCCGAAGAAATGCTCTGTAGAAAGGCAGCTCTGCAGAGGATAGCATAGTCTCAGCTACTCAATGCGTGTGCGCCCGTAAAAAAGTACGCGCGAGGCAACACTTGAGTTATTAAATTTCAATCTTTCCTGGCTAATCAATGCGCAGACGTTAGTTTCTGAAGTTCATTTAATTACCAAATCGCAACAATAGTGAACATTAATGTAGCCTAAAAATAGTGCCTGTTATTGCTATATTTGAGCCGCCTTGAAAGGCCCACTGAAAGCACAATATCACGCGATCTGTTTGCACGCAGCCTTGCTGACTTGATCAGTTTCTCATTTGTTTTTCTCTTCTGCCCATTAATAAACTTAGTTTAGTTATTTATATTCCTTATCTTAGACTTGCGAGCATTATGAATGACGACATCAGCAAGGTTACTTGATGCCGAACAGTGTGAAACTGCAGCACGTCTTGGAGGATAAAAACACACGATTAACTACAAGTAGCATACACACGTCCTCGAAATCCCATTATAAAATAGGTTGACCGCTGTCTGCCACTTCACATAGCGCGCAATTGCATACTATACTTCTACAGTTCAAGACTTGAGCAGCGCGACTTATTGTATTTCGTGAAATAACTACTACGCAGATACGGGACATGTTTTATACTTATTTCCCTGTTCTTTTAGTGGTCCTCCTGCAGAACTGTCCATTGTGGTTGAACCATCAGTCTATAGATAGGCATGAGCGTTGCATTTTTCGTACAGCAGGAGCAGAGAAAGTTGTTTGAGGGCTGGTGATGAGAGTTGTGCCTTCTTTCGAATGCCTGTTACTGTCACTAAAACTTGTCGCTGAAACAAGCACCAAGGGGGAAGCAATACTCTCGCCGCAGCTTTGTATTCTGATGGCAGGTACGCACCATAAGGCAGTATCGTCTGACAAAAAGAGGCGCCTGGCCGGTTTTCTGGCAGTGAGGCGAGATAGTGGAGAGGAGCGCGAGCAAGTAGCCTGACGTGTGCTCTCAGCGCTTTCATACCAATGTGAATCTTGGCGGCGTAGTCATGTGCGATTGGATTGGTTTGGGATGGTCATGTACATCGTGGTAGCCCTAGGCAAACCCTAAGCGCCTGGGCCTGAGAACTTTCGAGTGTACGGATGTTAGTTCTGCAGGTATTTGTCAGCATTGCCAAGCTGTACCTCAGATACCCGAAAACAGCTGCATCATCACTTGTACTGCAGTTCCAGAGACTTTTCCTCTAAGAAGCTTGGAAATATGAGAGATGGCTGGTCGGCACTTTTTTTAGGTAGGCCACATGAGGATTCCAACAGAGGCCGCAGTAAATGATTACCCCTAGAAACCTGTGCGTCCTTATGTAAGAGACATTTTTATAATATGACGAATATGATGTACGACGCCATTGGCTTCCGACTAAATGCCACGAATGGATATTTTTCTGGAGAAGTTCTGAGGCCTTGTCCTTTAAGGTACGTCGTTATCAACGTCGCAGATTTTTGCAGCCTTGCACGCACTTGAGGACGCGTCACACCAGGTGCCTAGACGCCGATGTCATCGGCATAAGTTGGCAACTTCACCGTCTTCGGTAGGCATATTTTTAGACCAATGAGCACAAGGTTGAAGAGTGGTTCTTCCTTCGAAAGTAATCGCCATTGAAGTTCAAGACATCCCATCAGACTACATCGGCAGCCACTCAGCCGCTGAGCTTACTGCAGTTCTAGCGCACTACGCCGAATTCGAGAGTAACCACCTCAAAAATGGAGCATTTTCGGTGTTCCCAAGGCAAATATACATTGCTTGTGTTCCGCCTTACGCTGTGGATCCTACGGAGAACTAGGGCTACAAATCCGAGAGCTCTTCGAGCGCCTCGTCGAGAATGGATTCCAGGTCGCATTTCAGTGGCTCCCTAGTCACTGTGGCATAATGGGCAATGAACATGCCGATGAAGCCGGTCGGTCTGCTCGTGAAGACGGAGGGTTGAAACCAATCGCACTTTAAAGAACAAAGACAGCAGCGAAACTCCCCCCCCCCCTCCCTAGTGCTTGCATATCATGCCTTACAATCTTTGTGGAACACACCTAGCTTGCAGCACATAAGTCTACATCGACTGGAACCCTGTCTGCAACATCATCTACCACGTTACCCAAGTCTGTATGTATATATAGATATCACTATCATACCATTAAAAGACCCTCTAACCTTAACCACGGCACCTAACACTACTGTATATTTGAATTTTGACCAGCACCAACGCCTTGGAATTATTTTAATGATCATACCGAAATGAGATTGACAGATATCTACCACCACTGCCAGGGCCTTGCGTAAACTATTCCATCTTAAAGCATGCTTACGCCTACTCACAATAAAGACCTAAATATAAGTTTGTCGAACCTTTCTCAGACGAGTGTTAGAGTACGCCAACGTTCTTTCATTTTCGCACACGGTGACCAATACGATTAATCTAGATGATGTGCAGAGATAGGCGGTCATGTTAATACCATAACAACTATCACATTCATTCCCCAACCCTTTAGCGCAGTCGGGCATTGCCATGCTTTCAAACTGAGTCAAAAAAGCTCTCACTAAATTTGTGCATCAATTAATTCACAGCCACATTGTGGTTTACCCGCGTTTTCAATTAGCGACACACATACTCTCTAGGAGCCGGTGCGCTGCCTTGCTCTCCTGAGAACGCTGATTCTGCTCACTACTCGCGGATAGGAGCGATTAACTCGTACAAAACGTGCTGAGAACGGAGTGCTAGCTAGATAAATGCTCGGCACACAAGTTCCAGATGCGACTGTTTCCGAGAGAAGAGCCCGTCTTTTGAAGCCATACCCTGCAGGACCCCGTGTCGCGAAAATCCCGTGTCGGTTTTCGATCTTTCTTCTGAGCGTGCTTTTATAAATGAAGGTAGGGCCGCGCAGTCGCGCGTAGGCATGCCGAGTCACTTTCAGCGCTGAAAAATTAAGAATGCCTGCGATCGTAACAACAATCGATTGTCAAACCTTTTTAGGTATCCTGTGTCTGCTAATGATCGCGGACACCTGTTTCGCGAAGACAGTGGGGCACATCTAAAAAAAAAAAAGCAGGTTGGAGGAGGGGGGGGGGGGGGAAGGTGACCCCCCCCTCATTGTATCAACCAATAATTCCAGACCGGTGCATACACTGCATCTCAGCTGGAATGATGGTGTAAATACACAGTGTGAGAGCTCAGCGCTCGTGCATTGAGCTGTTGACAGAACGCTGTCCTGGCTTCACCACAGAGCTGATTAAGCGGAGCATACACTTGTCTTTGTCATTCTGGCAGCCAAACGCACTCTGCGTCTTTGGAGACCCTCAAATCCCTTCGCGCGCCGGCCGCGCGCATGTACCGTCGATAGCGGGTCAACACGACGGCGTGAATGCACCTAGAGCATCCGCCTAATTGCTCTCGCAATGAAACAAATATGAAACAGCAGTCATATAAATCACAAACCAGAATATAGCTCGAAACCGGGCTCTACTTCGCATTCCTTCTTTATTTTTCGTTTTCCTACTTCTCAAGTGCGTACTTCCAAGGCTTACGTTGATAGCATAGGGACCGGGTGCGGTTAATTGCGCTTCCTAAATCCACTTAAGATGTACCATAACGAACAGCTTCAAAACGAGATCTGGCATTTCCCCCCGTCGTCATGTTGTTTTCCTTTTTCTATCGCAACCAAAATAGAGTTCGGAGGAGCTCACCAGCGAAGAAAAGGCATGCATGAGGCTTCCTGCCCTCGTCATTCGCTCTTTGAGAGGATCTTAATTGCGGGCTCAGCTGACTGGAACGTGCCCGCTAGTCGACTCTCAACCATCAGGGCTACATTAAGCCGGCAGCTCTGACAGCCTCAGTCTGATTCTCTATCAGTCGAAGGCCATGCTCTAGGGATTTATTTTTAGGCCAATAAGCGCCACATCCTTCGGACGTCATCAATGAAAAACACCATGAATTCAAATCAAAGGCACATGCGTTCGTCCGAAGATAAGTTTGTTTATTGGGATCTAGCTGAGACGAAAGTGAAAGGGTGTAGGTGTGCCGTAACAAAACGCTAGCGTGTTGTACTTTGTTCGACCTCTGCCCCGGAGGATGAGAAACTCTGTAGAAGGGAACGCCCAAATTACGTTGACGGACAGCTGGTTTTGTTTTTTTATTGCGAGAGCAATTACATGGACACTCCCGGCGAATTTCTGCAGTCGGCTTTGCCACCGCCATGAGGTACCATATAAAGTCCAAGGGCGATAACATCGTTGCTGCGCCCCGTATGCTGTATATGCGAGTGAAAGCGTGCGAGGGTGCACCGGCTATTGCGGCTAAATCTTGCACGCGCAACGGAGGAAAGCGGGAACGAAGCGCGCCGCCTTCCGTCGCGCGCAAGGCTTCGGGGGGGAGTGGGGAGATGGGCGCCTTTTACACCGGGTGGCCCGTGCGGCCGCGACGGGTGCAGATAACGCGCTGCGATGTTTTCCCGGCGTAGTTCGCGTTCACGCGAGCGGCCGCACGAAGGTAAATTCGTGCGCTGCTGCCGAGTTTCCTCAGTACAGCGTTTTGACGGCGAATTTCCGCGTTCATCGAGTGGGATGTGTTCATGTTTGGTTTTGCGCGCGTGACACAATACTTCCTGATTTGGTTAGTATGCCTATGTTTACAAGTTTATACGGCCGCTAAAACTGCTATGCTTACTTCGTATAGCTGTCCAGTAATTTGCTATCGCAATCCATGATACGCATTTTGGGCGAAACTGCGACTTTTGATTGTGATAGCAATTATATGTACACCTATAGTGCATTTTCGGCGTCGGCGGCGCCATGATGTTCCACATAAAGTCCAAGGGTGATGCCACCATCACCGCGAGCCCTACGCTGTATGCGCGATTAAAAGCGTACGAGGAGAGACGACGATGGAAGCTCAATCTCGCGCGATCGAAAGGGAAGGAAGCTGAGACGAAGCGCACCGCCTTCTGTGGCGCGCGCGGCAACCAACATTGCAAGACACCGGGAGGAGGGCGGCCTTCTACTCCGGCTACAACTGTGCATGTGGCGGCTGCGCGCGGTCACGCGGTGGTATCTTGAGAGCTACCTGCGTTAGGGGTACAATCTACATGCGTCGGAGGCTCGTAGCTTGTGCGTGATGTGTGTTATCGGCACTCACTTGGCGTTGAAGCTATACAAAGCAGGAGGATCACTTCCTCGCTGCTGCTGCCGCGCTTCCTCAAGTCAGTATTTTGACAGCGAGTGTCTGCGGTCGTCGTGTGGGATGTGTTCATGTTTGCTGTGCGTGCTGACTCCATGCTTGTTAATTTAGTCAGCAAGCGAATGTTTAGAAGTTGATACGGCTGATCAAAGTAATATCCTTACTTCGTATGGCTGTTTGCTAATACGCCTTCTGGGCAAAACTGCGAAATTTTAGAGCCATAGCTCTACTACTTCAGGCACGAACCAAGAAAATGCTTGGTTCCGTAACTCTGACCTTCAAGCTCAGCCAACGTCATTTCCTTCGCGTCTCACTTCACGCGCCATCGAGGCGCAACACTGGCAACACCGCTGGCGGCGCTCCTAGTCAGCCTTACGTGCTGCGACGCCAAGTTACAGTGCAGCTGCCAGGGCTGCTCTTACTGCTACGCAGCATTTGGTTCACGTGCTCCGTTGCACCAACGAGTCTCCTCTGCATATTACTAAAACATCAAAGCTTAACCTTGCTATCGCTTTCAGTGCTTCGCCCTTCCGGCGAAACTGCCGCTGACACTTTTGGTCCATTTTATCAACAATATAATCAACGCCTCACGCTTGTGTCACGATGCCCTGATTTAATTATCCGTATGACATTGGATGGTGAATGCCTCTTTCCTTAGAGGGTTGCCCAGTAAGCCCAAATGCATGCCCCCGCGTGATAATTGTATGAACGCTAGCCGAGGAGTTCCTGTGAAACGTTAATCGCACTCATGCTAGGACAGCCCCCATACGGGCCAAAAGCACTCCGTGGTCTACACGCAGGAACAACGTGCTGCTGCGTGTGCGGCACAAGCTGCAGCTCAGCGCCGGGAGCACACGGACGCTGTGCTGCGGGAACAGGAGGCCTAGGGTGCCTCGATGCCCTTCTCGCCCACCGCTCAGGAGCAGCGGACGAGGAGGACATAGAGACAATAAGGAGACCGAGGTTAAGCGGCAAAGTCGACAAAACGTTGCAATTCACACGTGTGAAGCTAACGCACGCCATGCCCGCCGTGAGCTTGCCACAGTACAGCAATGCGAGCCCGACCCATGGGAACAGCTACTACAAGACACTGTAGTTCAAGCTGATGTTAGTCGCGGTCACCGAGTTTTTTTCTGTGTGTGCGTGCGCCCGTCACGCTACACGTGTTTACTTATCCAGCTTATGTTTACTGCAGTTCATGCTGCAACTCATATTGCCACTAAAGCGGCGGGCTTCACTTCGTGTAATATTCTAGCGTTTTGATATTTCACCGTGTTTCGTCCTCATGGCAAAATTGTGATTATTTAACTAAACAAATTAATAAAATGCCACAAGGCCGGACGATAAAATAGGACTTCTAGCAGAGAAGCTCAATGCTGTAACGATCACGCCACGGACGCTTTTCTCCCATAACTGATGGTAGTTTTGACATTACAAATTTCAGATTTATTTTGTTAATTATGTAACACGTCATTATACGTCAAAATGCAGGCCGATTCCGTAAATCCTGCAGCAAAAAGAAAACTGAGTGCAACGCTACTCCTAAACCATTCAGGTGTGAAGTGAGGTGATCGATTGTGGTATCCAGTGACTCCACCCCTATGTCACCTTAACTCATTCAGGAAGACTAGGTCTTTCATCGATTTCATCTGGAGCTTGAATCGCCTTCCCACTTTCTTGATGGGTAACCTTGTACTTTTCTTCCGGAGAAGCAAAATAGCTGTGGAATCTTTGTATATACTTCCCAGGATATTCATGTATGCCTCCTCTATTCCTTAATCAAGCAATGCCTCAATGACTTCTGGTATCTCTACTGAATCTAATGCCGTTTCATATTGTGTTAAACGTCAAAAAGCCAAAAAAGCGGCAGGCCTAAATTTCTAAATTTGGAAATTTCCTTCCGAGGAATTCTCGTTAGGAATGCAATTATGTGTAATGGCTAATCATTTAATTTTACACGTTTTCGCCCGTTTTTGCAAGTAGCGTTTGGCTACGTTTTTCTTAGGGAATTTAAGTGAGTGTGGGCTCTGAAGTGCTTTGTAGAAATTCCACAATTCTTAACGGATCGTGTTATATGAGATTCAACGTACCCGTTAGTGGTAGGCACTCACTACCTCCAAATTCATGTGGTGTGGCGGTGTGAGCTGATATAATGTATATATCAGGAGAAGCGTGTGGCCCTCCGCCCTCACGACACTCCTTTACGATATGCATCAGCTGTGCGGCCGGAAAGTTAAAGCTACTCGACAATAAGTTTTCACCTCGGCTCTTCCCTATTTTTCTCACCCATGCAGTACACACGCGCAGCTGCACAAATGCTAAGTGATGAAATGATAATCAATAATAATCCTGCGAAGAGTTACCGCAAAGCGAAATTTTCTGTAGGTGTTTACAGGGGAGTGTGGATGAAACGCTGTCAATCAGCCATATGCTGGTCAGTGATCTATTAATAAGTGAAACTTCAGCGACACTCATAGACCAATGACTTCGTGTTCTAGCGTGCATGGTGCAACGATGCTAGGTTGATGCTTAATGATATTCAATCTACAACAGGGATAGGCAACGAATAAAGTGGTAGTACCAAAAGGAAAGTACTAGGACTTTTCTTTTAATTAAAGGAAATACATTAATATTGTTATTATATAACTTTTGTAAATTTGAAATATGTAATTCGCCATTGCCGTTCACTTCTTTCTTCTTCTTCTTTTTTTTTTTGCCTTTCTTGAGCAATTCCGCGAAGCCGTGCAAGCACTTCTTGCTGTTGTTGCCATGGCCAAACGACAGCATGTTGACATCGGCAGAACTTCAACTCCAGCACCGGTAATAAGAACTTTCTCGTGGCGGAATTCCCAGAGGACTAAATTATAGAAATAGATGTCATTTTCGCTGCCACTCGGATCTAATAAACTTCCACTCCAGCATTCGCCGTTTACGGCTTAGTATAGGCGCGGCGTGACACATGAACTGGCGTAGTTTGAAACCCATATTTGCGTGCAGAGCGAGATGTTCAAGCACAGACCGAAGCAACAGCATTAAAATTCGCAGATGTCTTTATGCCCGCCTTAACCCAAATGTCGTTCGGCCATCGCTTGATAACCTCTGCGATAGAAGCAATTTTGTGAAGTCTCAGATTCGTCGCGTGTATAGGAAGGCCTAAGATCAGATTTCACCTCATCAAGCAACACTATATATCCACAACGACCTAACATGCCTGACAATTTTCGTGTGTTGGAGTCTGACGGCAGGCGCATGGCGCAGTGGGAACTGACAATCATTAAAATGAGAGTAGAGAGCTTTCTTGGGTATACGTTTACTGTCAACAGAACAGTCCAGTGAAGCAAATCTGTAAGTGGAGTAATGTAACAACATAATGTAAAGCGTCCTTCACCTTTTTAGTTTCCGTGTAATTTACGTTGGTGGAGGCTCTGAGACATGACCATGCGCGTTGCCGTAATTATAACATTATAAGTACCTCATCACAGGTGTATGAAAGGTAAAGATTGCACTCATGTTACTCCAAAGAGTGCAGTAACCTTTGCAGCAAAGAGACAGTGCCTCAGTTCATTTTACAACAGTCGTAGATGTCGTACGAGAAGATTATCACATCACTTCATCAGAATGCAATTTTCGCCTGTGTCAGAAAACGAGATGTTCTCTCGCGCCCAAAACTAGAATGCTTCAACTGCTCTCAGTTTTCGTTGCTGGTAACAGGAAATATGACTGCCCTTTCTACAAGAGGATTCTAGAGGCTCCAATGACTGCGAAAAAATTTCCTACATTTCTTGGAGGCATACAGCAAAAAACCTGAGGGCACCTAATCACTTTTTATGACTTGCGAATGCAAAAGTATTAATGTTCAATTGAACGCCGCTGACCGCTCCTTCGACGCCGATGCGTGGCGTCGAAGGACCGACGCAGCGGCGATGGACCGACGAAGGACCGGCGCTTCGACGCCACGCAGCGACGCTGTGGCGTCGCGGCGTGGCGTCGCAGCTAATAGGAAGTTTCGCTGGTACAGACGCCTCCTTTTTCGCTCAGTGGGCCATTTTATGCTGTCGCATCAAACATGTGTGATGACTGTGCAAGTTAGGACGATACTACGTAAATTTACCGCTAAAAAGAACGAACACTGGCTTCGACAATTATTGTACTTTGAATTAGTGAAACACATCAACCTGTATTTACCAATATCACTGTAATTGTAATTATTATTAAAATATTCATAATTTGTAACAATCGTACCGCTTCTCAAAAATTAAACCGTAGAGCATTGGTTTTAGTTACCATGGCAGATCTAGCCAACTAGAACTAAGTCTGGTTAACCTCCCCGCCTTTTTCTGTATTCTTCTCTCTCTCTCTCTCCTTCTATTGGGAGAGCTGATGTTTATTTTTCAAATGCTGCAGGGTTACGTAAAAATTGTGCGTTAGCGGCGCGTCGTGCTGGACGGAACACGTACTAGCTCGTTTTTGTTGAACGAGAACGTTAAAGCGCATAGAATAGTTGTATGAATACGATGCTCTGAGACAATTTTTGCTGACTTCGCGTGCTTTATTGTGTCATTTCTTCATTTCATATTATTGGCACTTATTGGCCATCACTGGCCCTCGCTCCAATAAAGCTAGAATATCATAACCATCATCATTCGTTCCCAAATTTAGGCGTCACAGGAATATATCGCAAATTACTTGTGTTTCTGCGCCATGAACGCAGAAGCCTTGCGCGCTCAGGTGTTGAAGGACATTTTCTCCAGCTGTGGCCATAATTTACGCGAAAGGAATCGAAGGAAGCCGTTATTGTCACGTTGACGTGCAATTACTTATTTCACGCGAGAGCAGAAAATATATTTGCATTTCTTCTTATAAAGTGCAGAGCACTTGGAGCGTCCAGAGCCTTTAGCCGAAGTACGACTGGCTGTATTGTATTTTTTTTTCTCTAGAATGAAAAAAAGGTACAGAACTAATCTTGCAATTGCAATCTTGCAAGATCTTGCAGGCACGGTGTGGATACACTTAAAATTATTCTCCGGCAGCTGTCCCAAGATTAATTGCCACTTGAGTGTAGCAATATCCGAGGTATTCATTATTTTTGTAATTCAAATTGTTCCTTTGCTGTCAATAGAAGAGATTCGAAGTAAACACGATCCTGGTGGGCATTAAATCGGTCAAGGCTAGTGCTTTTCTACAAAAACCTCAGTTTCTTGCAGAGTCACCTTCTTTCTTTCTTTCTTTCTTTCTTTCTTTCTTTCTTTCTTTCTTTCTTTCTTTCTTTCTTTCTTTCTTTCTTTCTTTCTTTCTTTCTTTATTTATTTATTTCTTTATTTCTTTCTTTCTTTCTTTATTTGAATGGTTATACCGTTCCAGTTTGTATGTTTCTTCTTTCTCTATTTGGTCATAGGATTATTTAAAATTGTCGATTGCAGTCGTTTACCGCTAGCGTAATGAACCATACATTTTGTAGTTTACATGGAGGGGATTGAAAGAACAAATTATTATTCATTAAGAGAATCCCACACACACAAAAAAAGAACGTGAATAAAACCACTATCTCGTGTGCAAAGCCACGACGCCATGGTCTTCAGCGTATATCAGTTTACTTGTCGTGCTGCGCTTTGCAATAGACCAGCTGTAGCAAGTCGATGGTTTTATAACGAACTCTGGTACATCTACATTTCTAGTTAATGTTATGTGGAAACTAAAGAGAGAGAGAGAGCCCGGTTGGCTACCCTACATTGGGGAAACGGAAAAGGCGGACGGAAAGATTAAAAAAGGAGAAAGTCCACTGGGGATATCATTCGGTCACTCAGTCTGGATCACAGACGCTGACTCAATCGGGTAGCTTTCAAATATCGCAGCAGCGCTTTTGTGGTCTTTTGTAGCTGCGATATGCGAGACCATGGTCCCAAGATCTTATTCAAGGTGAACGGCTTTCTATCTAACTGATTGAGAGCTGGGCAGAGGTCATGTCTTTCATTTTCAAAAGATGGGCACTAGCACAGTAGATGTTCTATAGTTTCCTCGACACCACAGGCATTGCACTCGGCGCTATCGGCCATTCCAATCATACACGTATATGCATTGGTGAATGCGACGCCCAAGCGTAAGCGGCACAGCATCGTTTCCTCATTGCGTAGAAGCCTTGCTAACAGTCTCAGTTGCATAGATTACGTGGAAACTAGATGTTCGAGAAAGGTGGTAGGCAAATTAAAAGCTTACACATCTACACTGGTGGCTCAGAGTTTAAACACATTAACTTCAGAAGCACTGAAGCGCTGTTCACAATACGGTGACTGTGTATAGCGACGAATCTGCATTGACATGAAAGTCAGTGTGAATCGCGCTAGAAAAAAAAAGAAAAAAAAACTTCTGGCTACCACTGGATGGCGCATTGCGTACAAGCTACATTGCATTAGCACAGTTCCCAATAACGTCCGGTTGGCTACCCTACACTTGCTGCACAGGTTTCTCCACAATAGATGACGTTCCCTGGCACAGATGCGTGTCCCTTTGTGTTCGCCTTTTAATAGTCTGACGTATTTGAATGGGTCTCACTAGTAGAAAAATCACATTCTTTATTGTCATTCTGACTGCAGCGCTTTTTATGAATGCGAGAACTTCGCAACATTTGTCACAGGCATTGCAATTGCTTTTTTTCCGCTTAAAATGACAAAAATTGCCCTCTCCACAAATTTCTTCGGTTGGCTGCTGGCAGTATTTGCTCACGATCTCTACTTCTTGAGAAAGTGAGGTCTCTTAAGGAGACCTACAGGGGCCTTTATTTAACCCCAACGAACAGTGGTTTTGCAGGGCATCCTTATCGCCAAAAACTCAGGCGTTGCAGAATACCAGTCAGTGACAGAAGATGTGAAAGCGTATCACATTTGTTCACTGAGGCCTGTTCGACGACAGCAATACCGCAATTCACAAAGTCATTCGTGTGCGGAAAGAGATTTTAGAAATGAATACCTCCCCCCACGTGCTAATGAAAGATGTGCTGGCGAAGACAACAGCCAGCGACAAACAGCCCATATAAATAAAATTATTTGTGCATTTCACCCCAAAAGAGGGAGTCAGTAAACGTCTTTTCTGTGTTCTAAGGGCATCATGCAACTACACTGCGACAAAGGCCTACGAGCGCCATGTGAACTAGGTAGCTGCGGCTACATGATAGCGCAGTAACCACACAGAACACGACATTCCTCTTACAGCACCCCCGGACTGACCCACCCGGGGGAAATCGGTAGTTGCCTTTTCCTGTCCCCCTCTCCACTCTTCGTCTTTCTCTATCACTTTGAATCTTTCCTGTCTTCTACTCACTTCAGTTTACTTCACATTTTCCAGGCAGCAAGGGTTAACCGTGTGCATCCACCCAACCTTGGGTACATATATTAGGTTATAGCGGCGTTGTATAGCTGACGTATACAGGTATATTCCTAACCTCGTAGCGTCCCCTTGTTGGGCTCGGTGGTGGGTGGCTGCCATCGCCACTGAATATTCTAAGTCATCATCATCATCATCATCATCAGCCTGGTTACGCCCACTGCAGGGCAAAGGCCTCTCCCATACTTCTCCAACAACCCCGGTCATGTACTAATTGTGGCCATGCCATGCCTGCAAACTTCTTAATCTCATCCCCCCACCTAACTTTCTGACGCCTCCTGCTACGCTTCCCTTCCCTTGGGATCCAGTCCGTAACCCTTAATGACCATCGGTTATCTTCCCTCCTCATTACATGTCCTGCCCATGCCCATTTCTTTTTCTTGATTTCAACTAAGATGTCATTAACTCGCGTTTGTTCCCTCACCCAATCTGCTCTTTTCTTATCCCTTAACATTACACCTATCATTCTTCTTTCCATAGATCGTTGCGTCGTCCTCAATTTGAGTAGAACCCTTTTCGTAAGCCTCCAGGTTTCTGCCCCGTAGGTGAGTACTGGTAAGACACAGCTATTATATACTTTTCTCTTGAGGGATAATGGTAACCTGCTGTTCATGATCTGAGAATGCCTGCCAAACGCACCCCAGCCCATTCTTATTCTCCTGATTATTTCCGTCTCATGATCCGGATCCGCCGTCACTACCTGCCCTAAGTAGATGTATTCCCTTACGACTTCCAGTGCCTCGCTGCCTATTGTAAATTGCTGTTCTCTTCCGAGACTGTTAAGCATTACTTTAGTTTTCTGCAGGTAAATTTTTAGACCCACTCTTCTGCTTTGCCTCTCCAGGTTAGTGAGCATGCATTGCAATTGGTCCGCTGAGTTACTAAGCAAGGCAATATCATCAGCGAATCGCAAGTTACTGTTCTCCATTACCTTTTATCCCCAATTCTTCCCAATCCAGGTCTCTGAATACCTCCTGTAAACACGCTGTGAATAGCATTGGAGATATCGTATCTCCCTGCCTGACGGCTTTCTTTATTGGGATTTTGTTGCTTGCTTTATGGAGGACTACGTTGGCTGTGGAGCCGCTATAGATATCTTTCAGTATTTTTACATACGGCTCGTCTACACCTGATTCCGCAATGCCTCTATGACTGCTGAGGTTTCGACAGAATCCAACGCTTTCTCGTAATCAATGAAAGCTATATATAAGGGTTGGTTATATTCCGCACATTTCTCTATCACCTGATTGATAGTGTGAATATGATCTATTGTTGAGTAGCCTTTACGGAATCCTGCCTGGTCCTTTGCTTGACAGAAGTCTAAGGTGTTCCTGATTGTATTTGCGATTACCTTAGCAAATAGTATGTAGGCAACGGACAGTAAGCTCATCGGTCTATAATTTTTCAAATCTTTGGAGTCCCCTTTCTTATGGATTAGGATTATGTTAGCGTTCTTCCAAGATTCCGGTACGCTCGAGGTCATGAGGCATTGCGTATACAGGGTGCCAGTTTCTCTAGAACAATCTGTTCACCATCCTTCAACAAATCTGTTGTTACCTGATCCTCGCCAGCTGCCTTCCCCCTTTGCATATCTCCCAAGGCTTTCTTTACTTCTTCCGGCGTTACCTTTGGGATTTCGAATTCCTCTGGACTAATTTCTCTTCCACTATCGTCGAGGGTGCCACTGGTACTGTATAAACCTCTATAGAAATCCTCAGCCACTTGAACTATCTCATCCATATTAGTAATGATATTGCCGGCTTTGTCTCTTAATTCTTGCTATGTCATCATCATCTCTCATCACATCTTTATGTCCCCGTTCCCCCTCCCCCTGTGCAGAGTAGCAGGCTAGAGCACCTTAGCTCAGGCCGACCTCTCTGCCTTCTTTCAATTAAATTATCTCTCTTGTCTCTTAACGCATACATCTGATTCTTGCCAATTTCTAGTTTATTCTTCACTGTTTTTAGGCTTCCTCCCTTCCTGAGAGCATGTTCAATTCTATCCATATTATACTTCCTTATGTCAGCTGTCTTACGCTTGTTGATGAACTTCGAAAGTTCTGCCAGTTCTATTCCAGCTGTAGGGTTAGATGCTTTCATAGATTGGCGTTTATTGATCAGATCTTTCGTCTCCTGCGATAGTTTGCTGTTATCCTGCCTAACGGAGTTACCACCGACTTTCATTGCACACTCCTTAATGACGCCCACAAGATTGTCGTTCATTGCTTCAACACTAAGGTCCTCTTCCGGAGTTAAAGCCGAATACCTGTTCTGTAGCTTGATCTGGAATTCCTCTATTTTCCCTCTCACCGCTAACTTCTTAATCGGCTTCTTAGGTACCAGTTTCTTCCGTTCCCTCCTCAGGTCTAGGCTAATTCGAATTCTTACGATCCTGTGGTCACTGCAACGCACCTTGCCGAGCACGTCCACATCTTGTATGATGCCACGGTTAGCGCAGAGTGCGAGGTCTATTTCATTTCTAGTCTCGCCATTCGGGCTCCTCCAGGTCCACTTTCGGCTGTCCCGCTTGCGGAAGAAGGTATTCATTATCCTCATATTATTCTGTTCCGCAAACTCTACTAATAACTCTCCCCTGCTATTCCTAGTGCCTATGCCATATTCCCCCACTGCCTTGTCTCCAGCCTGCTTCTTGCCTACCTTGGCATTAAAGTCGCCCATTAGCATAGTATATTTAGTTTTCACTCTACCCATCGCCGATTCCACGTCTTCATAGAAGCTTTCGACTTCTTGGTCATCATGACTGGATGTAGGGGCGTAGACCTGTACAATCTTCATTTTGTACCTCTCATTAAGTGGTGGGGTAGAGGTAGAACACCCACCTCGCGTGCAAGAGGTCCGTGGTTCGAATCCCGGTGCCGGCAATTTCCCACCGGATTGAAAAAAAAAATCCGCGTGTTCATAAAATTGCACAAACAGGCCTGGAGTGTGGCCTAATCCCGGTGACCAGAACTGGTAACGCACTCCCTCACCAGAACAGGATTGGCCACCCTGGTGCAGTACTTGGCCACAACCTCCTATATGAACACAACAATATTCTAAGTATGACATGGCAAATGCATTTCCCCTCCTTCCAGATCGTCCTAACAAAAGAGGGCGCACCGAAGGAATTTTCGATTTCACCTTAAATACCAACGTAGAAACATTCCCACGCTACCATGTGATCCACAGTGAAGGACCTCTGCCAATGAGAAAAATATCCCCATTCCTAGTAGCAAAATGCCTAGCAGAAAGAATTGGAAAGCAATACAAGGTTTCAAAGATGTCAAGTGGGGACCTCCCTCTTGAACTCAGAACGAAAGACGAAGTAGAAAAGCTCGCTGATCTCGCCAGTGTGAGTGACATCAAAGTAACAACCTCTACACACCGTTCGCTTAACACAAGCAGGGGCGTAATATCCGAAGAAGATTTCTTAAACCTGAGCGATGAAGAACTTCTGGAAGGTTTCCAAGAACAGAATGTAATTAAGGTTCAAAGAATAACTCTCCGAAGAAATAACGAACAAATCGCGACCGAACACGTTATACTTACCTTTCGTACCAGTATTGTACCTACTACACTTGAAGCAGGCTATCTGAAGATCAACGTAAGACCATATATCCCAAACCCGACGCGGTGTTTGAAGTGCCAGAGGTTCGGAAATGCATCGCAATCATGCAGAGGTAAATCAACATGTGCAAAGTGTAGCGCCAATGACCATCAGTCGGAGAACTGCAATGCTGCTCCGCACTGTACAAACTGCAAAGGAGATCATCCAGCATATTCACGATCTTGTCCTTGCTGGAAGAAAGAAAAAGAGATAATTGCACTTACGGTGAAAGAGAAGATTTCCTTCTATGAAAAAAGAAAGAAACTTGCACACTTACCTCAAACAACCTACGCCAGTGTGGTGCGATAGGGGACAGCACCGCAGTGGTCTCAGGAGTCTACAGGGACCGCAGTCAGTGGCCCAGTAGTAACTCCATCCGTCCACTTGGTGGCAGTAGCCAGTGCTGCTCCATCATCATCATCACAGACCGGCCTGCAGACCCCGGTTCCACAGGGCCCCAGGCTAAATCGAACTCCCAGGCCTGAGACGCGCTTCTCAGCGCCTAGTTCTCGATCATCCAGCGCCTCGGAAAAGGCTATGGAGGTCGACAAAAAAACTCCGGCGTCATCGACGCCAAAAGATCAGCGCTCTTTGGACCGCACTAAGAAAGACAATATCACAATAACTACGCGAACAAAGGGACCGGTAACCTGAACGGTTACCGTTCTTCCAATAGTACATTTCCGATAAGAAATGTCACCTACAGTTGCTTAGTACACATATATAAATTAACATTCTCACTTCTGCCACTATGGCTTTTATCATACATTGGAATTGTAGAGGACTTATCCACAATTTGGGTGACATTAAAGACATAACAAATAGGTTTTCGCCAGTCGCATTTTGCCTACAAGAAACAAACTTAGGCCCTAAACACAGTCAATTCCTTAGAGGCTTCACCGTTGTCCGAAGGGACAGCGAATGTTCCAGCCGTTTGTCGGGAGGAGTGGCTATAATCGTACAGGGCGGCACTCCCACCCGGAATGTCCAATTAAATACATCTTTAGAGGCCGTAGCTGTCACCATTCTATCCTACAAAACCATCACCATTTGCTCACTATATATTCCACTCCACACACATTTTACTATTAAAGACTTAGAAAACCTAATAGATCAGTTGCCGGAGGCATTTGTCCTGGTAGGAGATTTTAATGCTCATGGTACTCTTTGGGGCAGTGTCAAGACTGACCAAAGAGGACAACTCGTTGAAGATTTTGTTCTATCAAATGATATCTGTCTTTTAAACTCAGGTGTGTCAACTTATTTCTCACCGACTTCCCGCAGATTTAGTTGTTTAGATATAGCTTTTTGTTCGCCCTCTCTTTTTACTGATTTTAAATGGGAAGCTCTCGACACGTCATATGGTAGCGACCACTTACCCGCACTCATCAAACTCCTACCATCGCCACAAACTTTATTAACTAGACCACGCCGATGGAAATTACAGCTCGCTGACTGGCAGGTTTTTATGGAGTACGCAAAACTGGAAAATGTCTTTTCGCCAGAGCTTAGTATTGATGAACTTAATAAAAAAAATCACTGAAATCATAATCACAGCGGCAGAAAAGGCGATACCCCTGTCATCGGGTATAGTTCACAAAAAGCTAAACCCCTGGGGGACGAAGGAGTGTACCGACGCCAAAAAAGAACACAAAAGGTCTGGGGAATCCTACGGAGGTACCCCACCTATAGCAACCTGTTAAACTTCAAACGAGCCAAAGCCAAAGCACGATTCATTCGAAGACAGGCTGAGAAATTATCATGGCAGAAATACATCTCTTCAATTAATAGTACGGTAACATCGAAACGAATGTGGGACCAGGTGAGGAAATTTAAAGGACAGTACTCATCTTACACAATACCGTTACTTACAAGTCCAGGCACACAAACAACAATACAAGAACAGGCAGATATACTTGGCGAACATTTCCGTGATGTATCCAGTTCAGGGAATTATACAAAGGAATTCCTACAGTACAAACAGTCTGCTGAAAAACAGAAGCTGCCCACTACTATCGCGTTAAATGAACCGTACAATTCCCCCTCACA
This sequence comes from Dermacentor variabilis, assembly GCF_050947875.1. Classification (NCBI taxonomy): domain Eukaryota; kingdom Metazoa; phylum Arthropoda; class Arachnida; order Ixodida; family Ixodidae; genus Dermacentor; species Dermacentor variabilis. The sequence goes on from NC_134572.1 coordinate 72,929,655, forward strand.
CAACAAGAAATAAACAGAGTCCTTTCTGCAGGGAAAAACACAGCGCCAGGACACGACCGTATTCACTACACCATGCTGGCTCATCTATCTCAGGCATCTGTAGAAGCTCTCCTTAAATTTTTTAACTTAATCTGGGAATCTGGCATAATGCCCGAAGAGTGGAAAAAAGCAATAGTAGTTCCATTTCTAAAAGCCGGTAAATCTCCAACATCCGCAAGCAGCTACAGACCCATTGCCCTGACGAGCTGTTTGGCAAAAACATATGAAAGCATCATCAACATAAGACTTTCATTTATTTTAGAATCAAGAAACCTTATTGACCCCCATCAGTGTGGATATAAAAAGGGTTGTTCAACCACTGACCATCTTGTCCGTCTAGAACTGAAATTCGATATGCATTTTTACACAAACAACACTGTCTTGCAGTTTTTTTTTATTTAAAAAAAGCCTATGATACCACATGGAAATATGGAATTTTAAGAGACCTGGCTGACCTTGGCATCCGGGGTAAAATGCTGAGCTGCCTAGCTGATTTTATGTCTAATAGAACATTTCAGGTACGTCTGGGCTCAGTACTATCTCATACATTTATACAGGAAAATGGCGTTCCACAAGGCTGTGTTCTCAGCACGACACTCTTTATAGTAAAAATTAACACAGTTAATAAGATCATACCGTCGTCTCTTATGCACTCTTTATACGTAGACGATCTCCAAGTGGCTTGCCGTGCCTCAAATTTGCTAACCTGTGAGAGGCAGCTCCAGATAACAATTAATAAACTTACACAATGGGCTAACAAAAATGGTTTCCGTTTCTCCACACAGAAAACAGTTACTGTTTTGTTCTCTCAGAAACGAGGGCTACACAGCGATCCAGTGCTAAAATTGAACGACACCATACTGCCGGTGAAACAAGACCATACATTTTTAGGAGTAACCTTTGACACCAAACTTAACTTCCTAACTCACATAAAAGCACTGAAGATTAAAGCAAATAAAGCTCTAAATATCCTTAAGATTCTGTCTCATAAGTACTGGGGTTCCGACCGAACGTGCCTTTTACGTGTTTACCGCTCTCTTCTGCGTAGCCTTTTAGACTACGGCTCCGTGGCTTACGGCTCAGCCAGACAGTCCTACATCCAACGGCTTGATCCGGTGCATAACCTTGGACTGCGACTGGCAAGTGGTGCCTACCGAACTTCACCTATTCCAAGTTTATACGTCGAGTGTAATGAACCCTCCTTACAGGAGCGCAGAGCATTCCTCACTTTTTCCTACGTACTCAGAATTCAGTCTTCACCACAACACATATGCTACAACATCCTCACACAATGCAACACACACTTACACTACACAAATAAACCGAACACGATTAGGCCACTTGTCCTGCGGTATGAGTAATAGTGTCTGGACTATGACATTCCCCACGAAGTCCCCCAGGTTGCCAAGAAACCACAACGGTTGGCCCCGTGGTACGATTTCACACACTTATGTGATTGGACGTTAACACATCTAAAGAAAAGAGACATCCCACACGAACACATTATACAAGAATTTCGTGCACTGCAGGACAAATATCAAAATAACATGCAATATTACACTGATGGCTCGAAAACAAAAGATCACGTGGGTCTGGGGGCCTCAACGGCAAATGGGGAACAAGTGTTCGATTACCACAACATGCCTCTGTCTACACAGCTGAAGTATACGCAATATGGACCGTAGTTAAAAAGAGCATCGCTGACAAACACGAAAACACAGTAATATACACTGATTAATTAAGCACACTGAAGGCTCTACACGCGAAATCCGAATGTGGACCCTTGATAGGGGACATTTTAAACATGGTAACATTAAACAAATACGGCCGGTCAATTAGGTTTTGCTTGGTACCAAGCCATGTCGGTATACCGGGAAATGAAGCAGCCGATAGGTGTGCATCAATGGCAGTGCACAAATACATAACAGACACGGCGCTTCCACATCGGGGTAGTATCACGGCTATTAGGAAGGCCTTAACGTCCAAATGGCAACAGAGATGGGACCATTGCTTAAGCAACAAGCTACATCTTACTAAACCCGTAATTGGTGAGTGGAAGTCATGCACTCACCAGCAACGGCTCTATGAGGTTATCCTGTGTGGACTTCGGACGGAACACACACATCTAACACACAACTTTCTCCTCCGTAAAGAAAACCCGCCGACTTGCGAAAAATGCAATCAACCTCTTACAGTAATACATATCCTTATAACATGTCCACAGTTTGAAACACAGCAACGGAAGCTTTTACACAACCTATATAATTTAAATATGCCTTTACACCCTGCCCTATTACTGGCAGATGACCCACTAGTGCCATTTACTAACTTATTCCACTTTTTAGAGACAACTGGTTATTTACGCGAACTATAATGCAGTGCAGGTTTGCCTGATTTAACCTTTCGTTTCCTTTTGTCTTGTGACTGGCGCAGCATGGCCTTAGTTGCCTTTGTGCCATTAAACCCCAACTAACCAACCAACCAACCAGTAACCTACGGTTGTGTTCCTATAAACGTGTATCCAATTGAGAACGTAGCCGATGTGCTTTAAGTAGGCTCCAATTTGATAAAATGGAGCACACGCCACCACAAATGAAACATTGAAACGAAAACAGAGAACACTGAGATAAACACAGTCGACGTACAAAGCTTCGAGAAGAGAGCTTGTATTTATCAAACCTTTCTAAATCACCATACTTTTCAAAATCCGCTTCGCCAAGGTTGCGAACCTCTGCTTCTATCACGGTCCGGCGTCATATTCCGCAAACTACACTCAAAAATAAAAATCGCGATGACAGTTTTGGAGCACTCCAGCACTGCAGCAACTTATACCTAGAGGGACCTAACCCCTATTGCAATCACAAATAAAAAGCGCAGTCAGAGTTTTGAAGCGTTCCAGCATTGAAACAAATTTGGTACAGAAGCTTTGAGCCCCTCTTTCTTTTGTGCAGTGAACCACTGCAGCCACCTGATGGCGTTTGTACACGCTCCACAATTTTCTCTATCCATTTAACTTGTGAGTTCCAGGAGCAAGCTGTTTTTCCGGTACTCTATATTCCTGTTCGTGTTTTTTTTTTTCCTGTACAGCCCATTTCATGCCTTACATTGTCCGGCTTTCTGGGTGTGCGACCTCTCCAAACTACCTTCCCAATTTGCAGTGGGAAACTGAATAGCTCGGGGTCGCACGGTCCCCCAGCGACCGCACTAATCAACACTGTCCAGCCGTGAATGTCTTCTTCCTGTTCGTAGCCTCGGCGAGCACGGTACCTTTTTATTATCGCTTCTCCACTGCGTTTCCTGCACTAGGTGCCCTCTAAATTAAATTATACCTTTAGCAGTTTCTTTTATGTTTGGCCGCCAACTTTCTGTTCTTTGTTTCTTTTTATTTTTCTCTTCGCGTTCAATGATTGAGTGGGTGGTGCAATTAAGAGTGGACTCTGGAGAGACGTCACTCAAGTGATTGCGGCTGAAAAAGGTCTCAAACCGTTGTTATTGTTGTAACTACTCATGTATGTTCCGTCGTTCTCGTTTTGCGACAACATTTTCACCCTCAATCCGACGATGCTGCCCTAAGGCTGCGATGGCATAACGTTAAATCAAGTAAATAAAAACAAACCTGCAGAAAAACCCGCTCTACGTGTTCGTTTACGACTTGTATTTTGTTTTTTATAAGCCTCGCGCTTTATTTTTATTTCTCCCAATTTTCAGTTTCAGACGCAGTCGTTACACAAGGAAAATTGGCTGCTTCTATGAAAGGCAGGAACTTCGCCCATACTCTTAGAAACACTGCAAGATCAGCTTCCAATCAATCGCATTTATTGCTTTCAAGAAGAGGCCTTCATGCTATAATATTCCTGCCTGGCTCACCGGCTCTCTGAATTTATTTTGTGAGTAGACTTTGTGCACGCAATTATTATTATTATTATTATTATTATTATTATTATTATTACTACTACTACTACTACTACTACTACTACTACTATTATTATTATTATTATTATTATTATTATTATTATTATTATTATTTTGTTTTCAAAGCGCATATACACGAGAGAGGAAAGGGAAAGCGAGGAGCAGTCTGGCAACTTCCACCGGAAGGGCCGCCCCACCTGTCTGCTCTTCAGATAGGAAGAAAAGACAGAAACTTATGAATAGAAGATAGGAAGAAGGAAAGGAAAGAGTAAAAAGGAGCAACATGACAGATCTCAAAGACTGAAGCAGAGCACACGCACACAGTACACATCACGCCCAGTAGGGTCGATCACTGCAGGTCACGCTATTCTAAAAGAATGTTAAAAACGGAAGCAGTAATGTCTGAGGTCTTGCCATTTAAAAACGAGAGAAATAAGCTAGAAGCAAGAACCTGAGTTATAGTTTCTTCTACAAAGGGCAAGTGCGATGTGCTTTATCGCGTCGAGACGCTCCGCCACTGATGTACAGACATTCGCCAAGTGTTGTACACCGCAGGTGAACGAGATCTGTCTGCGCACGTCCATCACCAGCGACGTACACTTCTCAGTAAAGGCGGGACATTCCAATATCAGGTGCTGAAGTGTCTCGCAGCAACCGCAGGACGTACACGACAGATTGTGCACCCGTCATTGTCGGCGTAAACGCTGACACGCGTTCACGCAGAGCCAAGCCTTAGCTTGAGTTGTGCTATATCGCGATGAGGCAAGCGTCGACTGCGAACAGGGAGAGAAAACGTTCCACTTGCTACACGCTAGTCTGGATGCTGCTTCAGGAGGTAGCGATGAATCAACAGAAGAGCGTCACCAAGCTTGCACAAAATTTACGGGCAGTCACAGTCATTATGAGCAGCAAGTTGAAGCCAACCGATCAACCTCTTCATATCCGGTGATCCTTACGTGCGAAGATATCCACTGCGCAACGAGAGATACCCATCGTGATACAGCTTTTTTGAGAGTACACAGCTTTGTTGAGAGTAATTGGACAACCAGTGTAACTTTGTTATAGTCTGGTAAGAGCAGCGCGAGTTTGTAAAGATGGCTATCTGATGCGGTTAACTCATCTTCCACGTATTTATGTGCAACATCAATGTCTGCTAGTTCCGTAGTTGATGAGGCTGAATGTTGTATATGAACTGTGTATCGTACTCCAGCCATAGGGCAGCAAAAAGCTACAGAGACGCCTGGACCATACCTGTGTACAGATGTATCTATGAATACTTGAAGTTAGTCTAAATCTTCTGAAGATGTACGAATGAGCCAACTTGAATATTTCCGAAACAAGCATATCTCACTTTTCGTGCACTTCAATCATTCTGAGATAAAAGGGGAAAATTGCTTGTTTATATCCTTCAGAGTTGTAGGCTTAACTACAGCAGTATAATAAGAGAGAGAGAGAGAGGTCCTAAGGCAAAGGCAGGGATCTTTAGCAGGCTGAGCCCGGTAGGCTACCTTGGGGAAGGGCTAAAGGCGACTAAAAGATTAAGAAAGAAGTTCACACACTTCATTGTACACACATAGCCAAGCGTTCATAATCAATCACAACATGTTCAGAAGTGCCAGCAATGGCCATAAATAATGCTGTTATATTTCCCATGCGAGCAAACTGGCGTTGACACAGCCAATTAAGGAGCGATTGGCCGTTCGATACACGGTTCGACACACGGTTCGAATTATACAGAGCTCTCTGATCTGCTTGCACCCTCAGGCGCAACTGATGTGCTTCAGTAAGTAATGCTACAGACTGCCCCTCACGAGGTAATCCAACCATGAATCGCAGGTTGTACAAGCCTACGCCCCTACATCCAGTCATGATGACTAGGAAGTCGAAAGCTTCTATGAAGACGTGGAATCGGCGATGGGTAGAGTGAAAACAAAATACACTATACTAATGGGCGACTTCAATGCCAAGGTAGGCAAGAAGCAGGCTGGAGACAAAGCAGTGGGGCAATATGGCATAGACACTAGGAATAGCAGGGAAGAGTTATCAGTAGAGTTTGCGGAACAGAATAATATGCGGATACTGAATACCTTCTTCCGCAAGCGGGAAGCCCAAAGTGGACGTAGAGGAGCCCGAACGGCGAGACTAGAAATTAAATAGACTTCATACTCTGCGCTAACCGTGGCATCATACAAGATGTGGACGTGCTCAGCAAAGTGCGCTGCAGTGACCATAGAATGGTAAGAACTCGAATTAGCCTAGACCTGAGGAGGGAACGGAAGAAGCTGGTACATAAGAAGCCGATCAATGAGTTAGCGGTAAGAGGGAAAATAGACGAATTCCAGATCAAGCTACAGAACAGGTATTCGGCTTTAACTCAGGAAGAGCACCTCAGTGCTGAAGCAATGAACGACAATCTTGTGGGCATCATTAAGGAGCGTGCAATAGAAATCGGTGGTAACTCCGTTAGACAGGATACCAGTAAGCTATCGCAGGAGGCGAAAGATCTGATGAAGAAACGCCAATGTATGAAAGCCTCTAACCCTACAGCTAGAATAGAACTGGCAGAACTTTCCAAATTAATCAACAAGCGTAAGACAGCTGACATAAGGAAGTATAATATGGATAGAATTGAACATGCTCTCAGGAAGGGAGGAAGCCTAAAAGCAGTGAAGAAGAAACTAGGAATTGGCAAGAATTAGATGTCTGCGTTAAGAGACAAAGCCGGCAATATCATTACTAATATGGATGAGATAGTTCAAGTCGCTGAGGAGTTCTATAGAGATTTATACGGTACCAATGGCCCCCACGACGACAATGGAAGATAGAATAGCCTAGAGTAATTCGAAATCCAACAAGTAACGCCGGAAGAAGTAAAGAAAGCCTTGGGAGCTATGCAAAGGGGGAAGGCAGCTGGAGAGGATCAGGTAACAGCAGATTTGTTGCAGGATGGTGGGCAGATTGTTCTAGAGAAACTGGCCACCCTGTATACGCAATGCCTCATGACCTCGAGCGCACCGGAATCTTGGAAGAACGCTAACATAATCCTAATCCATAAGAAAGGGGACGCCAAAGACTTGAAAAATTATAGACCGATCAGCTTACTGTCAGTTGCCTACAAACTATTTACTAAGGTAATCGCAAATAGAATCAGGAACACCTTAGACTTCTCTCAACCAAAGGACCAGGCAGGATTCCGTAAAGGCTACTCAACAATAGACCATATTCACACTATCAATCAGGTGATAGAGAAATGTGCGGAATATAACCAACCCTTATATATATCTTTCATTGATCACGAGAAAGCATTTGATTCTGTCGAAACCTCAGCAGTCATGGAGGCATTACGGAATCAGGGTGTAGATTAGCCGTATGTAAAATTACTGAAAGATATCTATAGCGGCTCCACAGCCACCGTAGTCCTCCATAAAGAAAGCAACAAAATCCCGATAAAGAAAGGCGTCAGGCCGGGAGATACGATCTCTCCAATGCTATTCACAGCGTGTTTACAGGAGGTATTCAGAGACCTGGATTGGGAAGAATTGGGGATAAAAGTTAATGGAGAATGCCTTCGTAACTTGCGATTCGCTGATGATATTGCCTTGCTTAGTAACTGAGGGGACCAATTGCAATGCATCCTCACTGAGCTGGAGAGGCAAAGCAGAAGAGTGGGTCTAAAATTAATTTGCAGAAAACTAAAGTAATGTTTAAGTCTCGCAATAGAACAGCAATTTACAATAGGTAGCGAGGCACTTGAAGTGGTAAGGGAATACATCTACTTAGGGCAGGTAGTGACGGCGGATCCGGATCATGAGACGGAAATAATTAGAAGAATAAGAATGGGCTGGGGTGCGTTTGGCGGGCATTCTCAGATCATGAACAGCAGGTTGCCATTATACCTCAAGAGAAAAGTGTATAATAGCTGTGTCTTACCAGTACTCACCTACAGGGCAGAAACCTGGAGGCTTACGAAAAGGTTTCTACTTAAATTTAGGACGATGCAGCGAGCTGTGGAAAGAATGATGGTTGTAACGTTAAGGGATAAGAAAAGAGCAGATTGGGTGAGGGAACAAACGCGAGTTAATGACATCTTAGTTGAAATCAAGAAAAAGAAATGGGCATGGGCAGGACATGTAATGAGGAGGGAAGATAACCGATGGTCATTAAGAGTTACGGACTAGATTACAAGGGAAAGGAAGCGTAGCAGGGGGCGGCAGAAAGTTAGGTGGGCGAATGAGATTAAGAAGTTTGCAGGGACAACATGGCCACAATTAGTACATGACCGGGGTTGTTGGAGAAGTATGGGAGAGGCCTTTGCCCTGCAGTGGGCGTTACCAGGGAGATGATCATGATGATGATGAGTCGCAGGGCAACGCGATGATCTGGTTTCAATTGTGCCATCAAAACAGGCGGCTTGTTCTGAACTTGTGATGCATGCATCATGCCTGTGAAAACAGTTGACTTATGCACCTGCATAGCCATTGTTTGATCACAGCCGGCATCTCTTGCTGTCTATGTGGTCACATACTAAGGAGGGATCGGATTTGTGCCATTATAATTTAACGGCAGCACACCAAGAGACGAGATCATCAACAATTATGCCCAAGTTAATGTGTTGTCACACGCAGCTTATCGGCGTCTCATCAAGGGACAGTCGGCTCATGGTTGGACCAACTCGTTTTTTAGAAGTGCATTCTATTTAAGCTGACTTAGCAGGTGATATTTGCAGGACAACTTTAGCGAAGTACTCAGAAGTCGCATTCAGAGCTCTCTGCAAGATTTCACAAAGCCGTAGACCAACATGCGAAGTGCCGCGTATCACAGAGAGCAATAGACAGCAATGCCCTCAGGGAACTCACCATGCTGAGGCAAATGACTTGGTAGCGCGACGCGTACGTTGTTAATCAGAAACGGCGATAAAACGCTTCCCTGTGAGACCGGGATTTCACTGTGTGTTATTAACTTGTTAATCCTGCGACGCGCACTTTCATATGGTGCTCCGATAGCAAATTGTACACAAAGCGGAGCGGGCAATACGGAAACCCTCCAGTCGCAAAAGTAAAAACAATCTCCTTCTGCTTAACCGAGTCGAAAGCTTGCTGTATGTCCAGAAATAGCGTGTAGGTGGAGTGTTTGTTTCCTCAAGCAAATTCAAATGCTGAGGCAAGGTCTGTAATGCTGCCAGTGCTGAACCACGGTGACGAAAGCCACTCATGATACCAGGAAAAAAAATTCAGGTTCTCTAGCTTGGCATCCAGACGAAACAGGACTATTCATTCAAAATACTTTGATGGCATTTGAAGTTAGTGATAGTGGCCGGTAGGATTTGGGATGTCTTGCTGGGCGCTCATGCTTTAAAATTGATGTTAGCGTGGATGATTCCAATTCAGTAGGAATTACGCAGGTTCTCTATGCTTAATTCGATTCGATTCGTCCAATATACGGCCATGAAGAGATTTTTCAGCGTTCCCCGATGCTTGGTATGTTACACCGCCTTCACCTGGGGCAGTGCGGCGTTTGGAGAGGCTGAGGGCGTGCCGCAACTTCTCAGGAGTGAAGTATGCCTCCTTCATCTAGCAGGCAGAAATGAAGATGCTACGCACTGTGGGAATGAAAGTTATCCTAAGCATTTTGCGGACAGCTAGCTATACAGCACTGGTTGTAGTTCTACAAAGCGTTACCTGATCGACTAACATTTTTGTGTACGTAAATCAAATCTGTGTGCATGTGGGGAGGATAATTAGAGGGTTGGGGGGGGGGGAGGCAGTGGATGCGTACGGGCCCGCAGTGCGTGCAATATAAATTATATACAAAGACATTAGATATAATAAAATGTGATCTAAACGTTGAATAGAGACAGAGGGAAAGAAAGACTCCGAAAAAGGTGAAAAAGAAATGAAATGATTCTCTACGACATCTGGTAGTGTGAAAAACGTGATGGCAAAACTCGATTAAAATTGAATTCTAGGGTCTTACGGGCTAAAAACAGGGTGATTTCGACCACCCAGGTTTCCTTAACGCGCACCCAATGCACTGCACACGGGAGTTTTTTACATTTCTCCCTCAATGAAATGCCACCACCACGGCTGGGATTCGATCCCGCTACCTAGTACTTAGCAGCGCAATGTGCCGAAGCCACTCGATGGGGATTACCAATCCACATCAGAACGCAAGTTTAACAATGCCATCAAGTGAAACAGATACTAAGCAACATACAAAAATACATGTGTGACTAAACAGAATACTAAGGCAAAAATGTTATGCAGTCCTAACCACATGAAAATACTGGTAAAGTAAATATTCAAATGTATGTAGGTCACGACACGTTCATACGCTCTAGAAAAATTGACAGTGCTGCGTGAAATGATGATTCCGTAAGTGAGACACTGTTTTAAGCCAAAGAGTTTTATTCCGCAATATATAACGCTTTCGAAAAGTGTTTGTCCAGCCAGTATAGGTTTTGCTTTATGAACATGGTCTCGCGGGTTGAGATGTGAGCGGCGGGAAGAATATTAGCTCGAGCGAGCGGAATGTGGAAGAACGGGAACCGGGTAATTTCCTCCCTATGGCAAGAGAAGGGAGATCAAGTAATTTTTTTAATGCAGACACACTTTGATAGAGAGAATATGAAGTAAGATGAACCGCGCAGCTTTATTTTGGACTGATTCGAGTAGATTATAGCGATTATTCTAAAGAGCGTCTGAAAAGATAACTGTACACGTGAAGTCTGGTATCTGCATTCCCCAGGTGTAAGCGCTTCGTGAAATAACCAATTGTTTTCCATATTTTCGTGGTAATGCGTTCAATAGGATCAGTCCAGCTTAAATTGGAGGTAGGTATAAGATCCAGGTACTGAATTGAAGATGCTGAGTCGATAGTAATACCACGTATATACTGCTGAGAGGTAGATCGACTAATGAAAGCGAATTTGACGTGTTTAGTTTTTGCTGTGTTAATTTTCATCTCCCATGTGTCACACCATTCAGCTAGTTTTGCTAGATTAGAAAGCAGCACATGACGTCGGCAGGGCAACTTATTTCATTATACAAGACGCGATGATATATCTATTCGTGAAGTGATATCAGTTGCGATCTCATTGACGTAAATTAACGATAACAGCGCACAAAGGGCAGAAGTTGCAAGATGTTGGAGGGCCGAAGTTTAATTCCACCATCGGAAACTTGCGCTTTTTTTCTTTAAGAGGCCAGAAACGATGCAAAACAGAAGCCTAGCTACCTATCTCAACATGGCTGGGGTGAGCGAAAGAATGCTTTTTATTATCAAAGTCACGTCAACGTGCAAATACCGGAGAAATATTACTGTGTGATATCGCTGAAATTTATCGCACGACACCTAAAGTTTCGAGATGTTGAGTTGCCTGAAGTTGAGTTCATCGACCACTGAAGCCTCCTCACGACTCAAATAAATTTTGATGCCCTTTTTTGATGTTATGCAGTCGACATATGTGCTGCAAGATTGATGCCATAGGAATGAAATAACATTAAGGTTCAATATGTGTCCACTTTCTTTTGAGACAGTACAAGCAAGTACAAGTTGAGGTTACATTTCCTGTCCTGTTGTTTTCTCTTTTACACAGTTTCTCACGACGCACATCCTTAAGGCAGTTATGTACCAGACGTATGCCTCAGCCTCCCAAGACGAGCTGTCGCTGAGTCTTCAATACGATACTCGCGGGTCTTTGTGCCTTTGAATATTATTTTTGCTCCCCGAAATACGCACAATTTGAAACCCTTGTGAGAGCACCATTTCCAGTTCCACGCATCACGGAACTTTGATATTACACAGTTGGGTCTTGCATAATGACTAGGACACAACAACAACAACAACAACAACAACAACAACGACGACGACGACGACGACGACGACGACAACAACAACAACAATTTCTCCAGTGTTTTAGAACCCATATATTAGTGTCGCGGTACGGTAAAGCCTCCGTGCGTGTCCGCTCTGATGGAAGTATCTAGGAGGGGTCTCTGAATAGCGCATTATAGGGGGTTAAATCTTCGAACAGCGTGCAATTTTCATTGAAAGAACCCTTTCAGGGGCACTGCGCGTCATTTAAGGCCACACTTGCAGCCATGTGCGCCAGTTATTTCAAACAATAGTTATTCAAAGGCGATTCAGGCCCATCAGCCGATTGTGAAATCGTTAGGAACAAGAAACGAAAGGACAACAAAACCATTAAATAAAAAATGACAGAAAAAAAATAAGCGACCTCAAACCAGAGACGACTATTCAAGAGTGCTTCATATCACAAGAAGCTGCCCTTGCGCAAGCTTGTGACACTCATGTAGCTAGAATTTGCATTACAAAACTTGCTAAAGATAAGATGCAGCGGCGCAATAAGGTGCACTAACGATTCCCCGCTAAGTTCATATGAGCGCAAAGCTTTCTTTTATCTGCAGGAGCTCTCGCTCGCAGTGGCAAGTGAACTGTTACTAGGCATTGGGACGGCGCACAGAGCCCCATTGCCAACACAAGAATCAGGGTAGCAAACCGGTTACGCTACACTGTTAACCTCCCTGCCTTCCTTCTCCACTTTTTCCTTCCTTCCTTTCAAATTAACGACGTTAACACAGCGGGTCTCTTTCACGTCCTTGACCGGCTTCGATCGACCGCACTGTCTTCTACACATCTTGACACCCTCGAACGGTTATGTCTGATTCAAACCACGGTATTTCCCGTGCAAGTGCTCAAGATGGTGGAAGCGTTCACTAGATGCTTTATAAAGAATAGCAGGGTCATATTTCAAAGTGAGAAGCCTTTGAGTTCTAATGTCTGTTAAGGTGAAGTCTGTCGTAGTGCCAGCGTTACGGAACAGCCAGATGTAGGCTCACGTGAGAATAGTGGTCTTACTGATGTTGATTAATATTTTTACGCTAAGCTAAATGCATATCATCGTTTATGCGTTTACAGCGCAATGATATCCCATGGTCGCGCTGTGGACGAGGGAAAAGGCTTTTAATTTCTTGAAAAAATAAATGTTATTACGTTAAAATTTCATGGTCCTCATTATTTTTCTTATATTCACTACCACAGCAAGAAACTGAGTCTTCCTTGGGGACACTGATGGTAGACCGGTTGAAAAGAGCCACCCTAAAGAAAAGCTACGGGAACATAACATAAAGCCATTGTTATTTTTAGAGCGTGTTTTCTATTCGTTGCTGAAGCGCTTTAAGATCCAGCAAAAAGCGCTTTAAAATCCTTCTCTGAGGTCAATTGCCCGAGGTCCTTGAGAAATGCGGGCTCGTTCACGCGTTCTTTTTTTATTCGAATATATTCTAGTGATATGAACAGTAATGTGGCAACTTTCAAGAATGAATTCGATGACCTCTTCATCTTCCGATATTTATAGCATGGCCTTTAGAAGCAAGCGTTTCCAAGTAACCCTGGCTACTCATATCGGCGCAGAATAGTTGCATAATAAAAAATCGAGAACAAGGGGGTATTATGCAACACAACAGCCTTAGGACTAATAACTAAAGATATAACATGTCGAATAATAATAATGAAAGTCACAAAACGCGCAGAAATTACCGTAACGCACAAGAAATAAGGGGATCGAAAAGCACATAAAGTCAGGTCATATGCGAGCCAACAAAATTGGGCTATAAGGGAACGTAAAATCGGGTCATCTAAAGCATACTGAGCTTGCAAGAAGTGATAGGCTATACAGTCGTGGCTCCCAGAAATCCCTGAAAGTCCATTAGGGTCGCGTCTGCAGCGGCATGGCTAGAATCATTCATGTGACAGAATGGGGAGACTCAGCTATACGAACTGCTTGAGGTAGTCTGTCGTTTCCGTTTATCGCTGGGAAATGCGATGCCGACGGGTATAACATTACCGTCAATAATTTTGCTGAGTTTATTCTGACGTTTGACTGTTAGGAGCCATGTAGAACCAAAAGCGAGACTATACATGTTGCCGACTCTCAGGATACTGCAGAACTCAGTGCTTCAACGCTGACGAATACGCTGGTTCTTTTTTTTTTTTTTGCTGCCCATGCCACTGCAGTGGATTGATGATCGTCGCAGGATTTATTGTGAGCATTTGAATCGTCCTTACGAATCGGCGAGCACAGGCACACATATCCTGAAGGAGTTTCTTATGTCGTTGCAAGATCGCGAAATTAATTGAACTTTTTGTTTGTTATCCAAGCTGTCGACACTAAAGGGATACAACTAAAACAATCTACAAAACTTGCATAAAATGTAAAGAACTATAAGGTCTCTAAGTGTATGTAAGGAAATTGCAAATTGAATCTTCGGTAAAGCAAGGTGTTTCCCAGTAAAAATGTATTATTTACTATTTTCGAGTAGTGCAATAAAATCTGCACAAACATAAGTCAAGCAGGCCTCAGGGGCATGGATACTTGAAATATAGTGAACAGTGGCCAGAAATAGACAAGGCTTAGCCTGAAGCCAACATTTAGACTAAGCGAAACTTCTTCGCCTCAAGGAGGCAGTTCCTCTAGTCGAATTGTTAGCTTCATATTGCGGTTTTACGCGTACGTGCAAGGTTTATAATATCTTTTCTGCAGTACACAAGAAGCTTTCAATACAAAGAACGGTAATTCACTTTGAGGCGTCATTTCTTTACCGTTGTATTATATCTGGCGCTAGTGAGGAGGTTTTAGCGTGTGCCAGTGCGGTGCTGTGTCCATACGTGCTACTTTTTTATGCATTACTGCGCAAAAGTGACCTTTTTGCTAGGCTGTAACGGTGTTAGTTATAGACACAGAGAAACACCATTAATGGAGTAAACATGTTTAGAATGTCACCAGATTCCTTAGCCTGAACTGGCCCTAATTGCCCACTTACTTCTATCGCGCCAACGTTAATTAGTAAACGTAACCATCCTTACGCACACTAGTGGCTGATGTGTACATGTTATGTTCATAAGTGCATGCGTTGTTACATAATGCAACAAAGAACAAAAAAGGTCAATTTTAGTCCGATGGTTACAGCAGCCGGACGCTGTCATGGGGGTGGTGGCTCGATCCCAGCACCAGGCCCATATTTCAATTTTTTTACATGTGCGCTATTCGACAAAACAACACCAGCAGCAGCACACTCTGAGCTATCAGCCATGGTCAGAAAGTCTGGGAGGGTTAGCAAAGAAAGCCTCACTTTACCAAAGTATAGACAATGCGGTTTTACGTATTTTACGTGCACGTGCAGCAGGGAGATCCTTTGGTACGCGAGCGTTCAAGCAATGGCATGGCCGTATGCATCGGTTCTCTGCCCTAAGTTCGACAAGTTTGCTCGTGTACTTCTGTACTATAACTGGAAGCAGCATTGGGGATCGTTCACAAATTTCATTAAAATCGGTTTTGTGAATGCGCGTTCGCTAAACAGAGGCGTAGGCGATTCAACAGACGATGCCCTTTAAACATTCCAACCTTTGCTGTCTCAATGTGAATCGTCTACAGAATTCAACAGTACACCTTGCTAACAGCTTTGGATGTCCCTCATTGTTTAGTTACTAGTTTTAGTATACCGCGATAACCAGGGGCACGATTGGAATTATTTGTCTGCAAAAAATTGAAATAATTGAAATACTTTGTCTATGTATCAAGTGCAAACGTGTGGTGTATGCGATCTGACATTTTCATTTGTGAATTACGTGATTGACATTGACAGTGAACGTTTCCCCGCTACATCACATGAATTCGTGGGGCCTATGCATGGTGCAGAACATATGCATATACAAAGCCACAAAACTACATACTGCATGACTCAAGCTTATTTCCTTAAAAAAGTTAGAACACAGCAACAGTGCAGGTGTTCCCTTAATAAAGCTGCGTTTCTTTTGTCTTCGGTAGGAATTCACAGTGGTTTGACCGCCGTTTATACTATGCAACTAGGGAGGTCATGCCACTTACCTTTATTGCAACTGTCGGTTCACATTAAATTTTTGATCGAAAGCAAATCTCGCACTTGAACCAAAACTACAACATCTCACTTTGCACACTGTTTATCCTGCCATAAAGGAAAATAAAGATGCCGTTCTCGTCTAGGAAACAGAGTAACTGAAGTTGAACAAACTACTCTTCGTGCTTTAGTACATTTCTCTCGCAACCTGTTAGCTGTGCCATGGCTGTCCAGCTTGGCGCTACACACTTTATTTATCGAGGGTGTACGTCGTACGGAAAGGTTAGGAGTAGCGTCAGTTCGCCAAAACGTCCGCGCACATATCTAAACTGCGCCTTATCAGCGATAAATTGCAGGCAAACGTTACAAGGTACCCACACACAGTATAGAAAGAAGGGTTGAATGGCCCCATTTTGTCTGTACTAGAGCCTTGAGGCAGTCGTGAAACAGAGCATGTGGCGCACATTAAGGGTGATATAGAAGAATCCGAGAGAACCGGCAAAATGGTGACGGTGTGTTCAGACGAGAGCACACATTGTATACATGTCCAACAAAGCCTCCGCTGTGTGTACGTATTCTCCATATGCCTCTTGCACCAAATGTACGCACATTTTTCTTACCGCCGAGGCAGACATCTCAACCTTGTATTTCTTTATGCCTGCCATGGTGTGTCGTTCATATGGCTGGGCGAGACACCACAGACTAGACATTAGTCTTGTGGTTCTTCGGCAGTATATTATATAATTGAGAGCATGATTATCACCAGTCCTGGTGTAAATTACTTTTTCCTGTTGGAAATTTAGTTTCACTATATTTTTGCGTCTTGAAAATTATGAAAGCACAGTGCTGCAGAAGGGATTATCAATTTTCTCTTCTTCTGTCAGTTTTGTCAAAGTCATTTAATGGGCGCTATTTGAGAGCTTTATAAAGGCGCGTCAAATATGGGAAATTCAACTATTTCATGTCTAGTATACTTCAAGAGCACCTGTCCAGCCACCTGCAAAATATGCGTGGTTTCAAGCATTGTGACAAACACTGACTGGAATGATCCCGCCACATGATGCCCTAATGACTCTGAGAGTAAACATCCAGTCATCTCGTTTTAGAAAACATTTTAGACATGTTATTCAAATTTCAAGCACAGGTTCAATTAGAATTTCTTCGAGTTGTATACAACGCCTTTTAAATGTAATAATTTTCATGAGT
Organism: Dermacentor variabilis; assembly: GCF_050947875.1. NCBI lineage: Eukaryota > Metazoa > Arthropoda > Arachnida > Ixodida > Ixodidae > Dermacentor > Dermacentor variabilis. The sequence continues at coordinate 72,946,706 of NC_134572.1, forward strand.
GGTGCATTAGATTTGGATGCGCTATCTAGAGTGTACGGAGTGCTTAAAGGAGACAAAGATTAACACCTGCATTCTACCTGTATACTAGTAACATTGGTAAAAAGACGGAGGTAAAGTATATTGAATGAACGCAAAGTGCCTGCCATGAAACATCATACCAACGGTAGAAATATCGACAGTGTCGTGCGTGTGTTTCACGTGACGCATCATCAACGACCTGAGTTTCATAGACGCACCGTAAACAGACCATTAGAGAAGTCTAATCGGGCTCCTCCCTCAGGTGGGTATTAATGGGTTATTTTGACCCACCGGGGCTCATCAATTTAAAACAGGGAGTAAGCTAGAGAGCGATAGTATTTGCCGCGAGCAATAATTAGAGGGAACGGGGCCTTTTCGAATTATTCAGTCGTGATACGTGCTAACGATGACGAAACACCACCTTCTGCCACGTGTAGCTGCTGTCAGAATCGATGAAAATAAGGTCAGCCTGCGAATATGATGGGCAGAGATATTTCACGTGCGTTGACAACACGGTAAATAAAAAAATGCCCCATCGTTCATTTGCACCCTATTCAACTTTAATGGGATGCAGCACCAGCGCCGACGAAGTGCATGTCGAATGAACTTATTGAAGAGCTGGGAGAGTTGCTGGATGGGATTCAGATGGCAGAAACACAGTGATAATCACTGCACGTGGAAAGTAAACACAACATGGATGCCCCTTTGCCCTGTCGTTTGAAGGCGATGAAAAGTGGGAATGAGTTCAAGTCGTGGAACATAGACATAAACTAAGGAAAGTGGGGGGGGGGGATGTGCTCGAAGTTCCAGTACCCCTCACCCTCCACCTCCCCTTCCAATGTGTCATCGCCAGGTTTCTGTGGCTCACATTATGAAGTTCATTTTGAGTTGTCTCTCACTTTCATCTTGTGAAATTTTTAAATAGGCTAACAGCTCTTTATAGCATTGTTGGTGCAGGCCCACCCTACTTTTTTGGTAGTTCATAATTTCTTAGATATTATTTAAATAAAGCTATCTAGTTTAACCTTGTAAGCAGCAGTTGTGGGTGTACGTTGTAATGCTAAATTTAACACATCTAGTACATATGGCATATATATCTGCTGGCACTCGCATGCCTTGACAACTTTAAGAACAACGCCGTCTAAATGTATGCCGAAATGATTCAGTTGGTGTTTTATTTGACTTCGGTTTTCACAGTATCGATAAGCCTTAGTACCAATCGTGCTAAATCATATTGCGTTATGGCAGTGACAAGCAAAAAATGTTGTTTTGTGAACGCCACATGGTCCGCAGCATCGACTTCATTTTACGGTGGTTTAGAACAATTATGTAGTGTAAGTTGTAATGTTCCTTGAATGCGTATGTTCTGCGTAATAGTCTACAGAGCCAATTAATGTCGAACAAGTAATTTATTCAAGGCTTACAACACATAACGTATCTACGAGTTAGTTATTACAATTGTGAGAAGTGGGAACGACAAAGTAAACTTCAAGGCGACATCATTCACGCAGTTAACAAGCTGGTTTTAAATATGAGTGTTTGTAAAGTATTGTGTGTTGAAAGAAGATTATATTACACGGATTAACTCAAGTACCTCAACAAAATAATGATATCGTGTCGTCAAACATATCCATGGGGTTCTCAGATGCATACTTAGAATGCAGTGGCTGTGAACGTTCTGAAAGGTTGCGGAAAGTTGGTAAAAATCACTTACTCACGTCCTGCTATCCTCAAATTGCAAAATTTTTATAAATTACTGCTACTGAAAAATTAATTGAAGGTGAAAGGCAGTGGGTTTACCATTAAATGACACTTCTCGAAGCGTGTTCGTGCTTCCCGCAAAAAAAAAAAGTCCTCCCTCAGAACCCATCTCACGATAAGTGTCTGCATTGGTGCGACTAGCGTCGCAACAACGGGTTGACAAAATGTAACGCCGAAACGTGTACGCAGCCACGCTCCTGTTTCGCCCTTCGAAACTGCGCGCGCAGTGCCATCGAATAGCGCCACCGTAAAGTCCGTGCTCGTGGTTTCAAATCCGCCCTGCGTTGAGTCAAAATAAACATTTATTTTGTCATTCTAGAGCGGAATATTGCTAGTGGCACATACCTGTTTGCTCAAATTGGCATTAAAGAGGTTCATTGAAAAGCGGCACAGATTTAATGGCACATAACCAGTGAAACTAGTTTGCATCAGAGAGGTTCGTTACAGAGCAGCACAGGCCGCGTGACACATACCCAGAGCTCCAAGTCGGCGTCACATATGTTTATTGAAGAGCGGTATAATAGCCAGTGCCCATACCCAGTGCTGCATCCGCAGAGACCCATGCCGGCGTCAATGGCGTTCGTTGAAGAGCGGCACATCGGTACGCATCATCGCATACCGAGTGACCCGAGTTTGTCAGGTGGTCGGTTTCGAACACTGTACTCTCCGCACCGCATAAAATGCTGCACCCTCCGCACCGTACCCGAACACTGTACCGAACACTGTACCCTCCGCACCGCAGCAGCCCGATGCGCTGCCCATTCGAGCAGCAAGTTACCAGTCGCCCAGGTTGACAAGAAGACTATTAGACATATAGTGAGCCATCGTCCGTAAAGCGCGCGAAGTGCCGCAAGAATGCTAATCTCATTAAAAGCCATGGCTTGCGAACAGGTCATTTCGCAATAATACGGTTTCCGTTCGTGTACGCTTTCATCATGCGTTGATAATTTGATTCGCAACTGCTTGGATGAACAGTCTCCTTCACCCTTCACGTATCAGTCTGCATAGGTTCTCAATATTTGCGACAGAACCAGATGAAAGCTTACCAACCTCTTCGCGTTCACTTCTTGTCACTGCTCCCGTTACATAGGCGTGACCTAGATATGTCTAGGTCACGCCTATCTGTGTCGCCTTGAAAAAGACAAGTCCACTTGACGAAACGTTGGCTCCAGCTTTCACCATGTTCTCGTTTTGCTCATCATCTAGATACGTCTATACGATAAGATATACGATCAGGAAATAACACGTCCTAGTTCTAACGTGGTTAGCGTTGACAGAAAACACTGCCGTGGAGGTCATGTATCACCTTTCCTGAAGTATTACCTCTATTATTTTGTGACAGAAGCTTCAGCTGAACTAAAATATGCTTCGTGCAAGGTTTACCTTAAAAATATATCTATAATAATTAGGAACTTATTTCGTACTTCAGGTTCGCCCTTTGAACTCTTACATAATTTAAATACGTTCTTGTATGAGCTTAACGTCTCCTCTACGGACCTTCTCTGCATCGTGAAATAGGTTCTGAGGCAATCTTTTCCTTTTTTTTTGCGAACGTGAGCATCCAACCCATTACGTCGTCAGGTCATCAGATTCGGCGTGCAACAACAAGCACCTGTCTAGCAAGCGCAGCGACACTTACGAAACGCCGCGGTGCTTCCCAGTAGAATCCAATGACGGAAGGATGAAGAAATGTGAGTTGACGATTATTCCCGTCTCTGCCCGGATTCAGAGTGAAATACGGTTATTGAGATGTCAAAGCAAGAAAAAAGTGGGCTCGCCGGGAATATACTGAATAGCTTAATGTGAATAAATGCTTCCTCGGAACAAGTGAGGCTGTGATGCGCGCCATTGAGGTGGCGAGTTGTTAATGTAACCTCTGGCGTTATAGCAACTTCCTTATGCAAAAAAGGTTGTTTGTTTCCTTGCTTCTTTGGGTTGTGACACCGTTAATTTGTTTGATCGGCTTCATGTGCGATTGCCCATGGTCCTCTGCAAGTGCTCGCGACGAAGCCAAAGGAAATTTATTGTACATTATGTAATACTACTGAAGAGTGCTCTTAGAGAATATTATGGGTGCTTTGATAGCGTACACTTCAGAACAGCAGGCCACGTGCCTCGTACAAGCCAAACCCTCTCACCTTCTGATGGGATGCTGTGTCCAGGCTAAGACAGAGAGTTTGAAGTAAAAATTATAAAAAGAAGCTACAACGGCACTACGCCCTATCTAACAGAGTTCTGAAGACGTTTGGTAGCTACTCGCTTTATCATGCTAAAATTATGTACACCTTATTAGGGCGTTTGCTAGATTGCTTAAGAGCTTAACATTACTCATTGTCTTATTGTGTTGAACTTCGGAAACCGAGAACTAGGGTGTGAAAGGCGCCGTATAGTAGGTGGCTTGAAATGATTTGGACCAGCTGAATTTAATCTTATCAAGCAAGTTCATCTCCAGATCTGTTTTGGTCAGATGAGATTACCTGGAGGAGCATTCAGGCAGCCAAACGCTTTCTTTGCAGTCTTCTCGTAAAGAGGCGAGTCACTTCGGGTGCTTCCAAACAGAACGGCAGGAATAGTAAAATCCGGTGTGATACTTGCGCCTAAGTGGGCAGACCGGTTTAACCAGTAGGATTCCAGCTTCGAAAGATTCAAGTCAACGTTTTGTGTACTAAGCCGCGTGATCACAATAACATTCATCTTCCTCAAAGGTGACAGCTAATGGAATCGGGCTGCAACAAATTTCGGCAGCTAGGCTGGAGGATGAAACAGAAAAACTGAAGAGAGCTTGTATTATCCGTTTTATGTTTGTATATGCTACAGCGGTATCGCCAAACATGCCCACCGCGCCTTATTGTTACCCGCTATGGTTGCTCAATGGCTATGTCTTTGCTAAGCCCGAAGCCGCGGGCTGAAATCCTGGCAGTGGCGGTGGCGGCGGCCACAGTTTGGTAGGGGCCTAATGCAAGAGCGCCCATGTACCGTGCATTGGGTGCACGCTAAAAAAAAACCAGGTAGTTAATATTATTCCACAGTCCCCCGCTACTACGTGCTTCGCAATCGTATCGTTGTTTTCGCACGTGAAACCCCAGAATTTAATTTTAATCATTAAAGCCCTGTTGTTCCTTGCTGCTTACTCTCGCGGTTTTATATCACAACCAGCCCCGCAATCTAACACAGTGATCAACTAGTCGGTTCTCACTCTTAAGCAGAAGCTTGAAATTATGAAGCAAAAGACCGGAAGGTTGCTCTTGTGTGGAGAAAGAATGAGGTGAGTGCCGGGTTGTTCATTTCGATGCTAAGCTGGCATGTGTTCGGCTATTGTTCCTAGCAGTAGTTTCTCTTTCTAGATCAAACTGCGGGAATTTTTCATTTAGATCGTTGGTTCTAGCCGTTCAACTGTATTCTGTGGCATGCGAAACTTGCTTTACATTCATAAAGTTTTCTGAAGAAGAGTGGCAATCGAAATATTTATGACTGCTGTCGCTGAGCAGTGAAATGTGAAACGTAGGCCTGTCATCATCGTAATGCCGCTATCCCGCTCTTCCTACTATATATATGCATGACGTGTGCTTTGAATATGCAATTTATTTACTAGACACACGGTCAAAAACTAATTTAGAGTGTGGGCGAATAACCTTCTTTCTTCTCTCACTGAATTAGGCATAGCGGAAACATCTAGGACTCTCCTGCGGAATGTCTGTAGGGAATGCGACACACTGGCGCCTCATAACTTGATTAAGCCTTCTGTATCAACCAGTGGGCAACGAAAGAAAAAGGAAGAGACTACATATCACAAGAAGGTAACACAATAAAGCTTGGCGTACTTTTAGGCCGACCTTCCAGAATACGAGAAAGTGAATCATTCATTATGTAGAATTCCGCAATAAAAAGATTCTCTTCCGATCTCGCACAAGCCTGAAACAGTTACAAAGATAAGCACCTAATGAACGACTGCAAGATTCACGTCGAAATACTCGCGGGCTGAAGTAGTGGAAACAAGCCGAAGATTAATGCCAGATTATCAAAGTGTCCTCGAGCAAATACACTCGACGTCCTCCATCATACATTCTCCTTCCCTTACTATGTCACTTTCATCGTCCCAGGTTGCATTAATCGGGTTCACGTTCTCTTTCGGTAAAGTACAGCACAGCACTGTGAAGGCTCCCTCGTGAGGTTCGAGGGACATATTATTTTGCTTTGGAACCGCGAGGTGATAAATATGCGCAATTATATTCCGTCAAGAATGTGGCATAAACAAGTAGTACTTGGTGTTAAGCTCATTGGTGCATGCTGACCAATAATGTTCACCGGTTTAATTTTGCATACAGGGGCGCATATAAAAGGTATTATTTTTCAGAGCGTACATGGGTTGACCTTACGGTGCGCTGCGTCAACGTCGAGCAAGGGAACATGCACTTAATGTCAAAAATAAGGACAGTGCGCATATAAGCGCGCATGTGACTTCATGTGGATCTGAACTACACTTTGTGGAGATACGCATCCTAGGAAGGAGCAAAACGAGCTCGGGATATCTTGAAAGCTTTTCTTAGAGCGCCGCTCTTAGGGGCCTGTTCCTGCGTTGAGCGTCGCCGTGCCTAGGCGTCATACCTCGCAACCGAGTGAACGAGCACAGCGAAAGGTGAAAGCGAACGCGGAGCTCAGCGGAAGATGAAAGAAGACATCGCGAGGAGGAAAGCGGAGAAGAATGCTACATTAAAAGCATGAGGCGGGAAGTGGAGGAGTGGAGAGGGGAAACGGCCTGCGCATACGCTGAACTGCCCACGGCCACAGCAGCCGCAGCCACGTGGACGATGTCATCTGTGCTTTCGAAGGGGGGAGGGAGGGCAGAGTGGCATGAGGCGGGGACGGCTACGATCATCTGCGACGTCAGCTGGTGAGGCCAGTCCGCGGCACCAGCCTGGGTGCCGGGATCACTGCAGCTGGAAGGGGTGATGGCGAGTGGCTACGAGTTAGGCTCGATGTGATGCTGCCTTGGGTGTTGTCACCGCTGACACTGGTGGCACGATTTCCTCGCTACGGGCGGCCGCTCTCGTCGTTGGTGGAAGGAAACTGTGAGAAAAAAAGCATAGTGGCACGCAAGTGCGGCAACAATGACGACGATATCACACAAGAGTACCGCATGTCGTCTGTATAGCAACAAAGCGCTGCATGGGTGGAGGTCTGTCGGCGCTGGCTGCTGTGAATCGAGCCTACGCGTGACTTACGCCCTGCATCTCACGATCGCCCGATAAGCGAGACATTCGCGCCAAACTTCACTCCGTTTGCAATGTTCCACACCAGACACATTGTCCACCGCAGCTACCCTACTGATAGGGTTCTCCTCCTAATATAAACCTTGTACCTATATAATCATAATACAAAATATTGACACGCGAATTCTAAACACATATAGAGCTCCGCTAAAAATCTCGCATTAGGGCGTATCGTAATCGTACGTGAATTTTAGATAAAAAACAAAGGTAAATATTGTGTAAGTGACCCTTTAATGGATTTCTTTGTCTGAAAATGCGTTATCTGAAAAGTGTTGGTTTGTTTTGCTGGTGTGAAGCGAGGTGCGTGCACTTGCACGGTGCGCATGCGCTTTGAAAAAAAAAAGCAATCAAATGCTTTCATCAGCTAACTGTTTGCAAAAATGAACATTTGGAACTTGAGCATCCCTCCTTTAGTAATGTCCACCCCCCCCCCCCTTTACGATCGTGTTTGGGGCGCTAAAGCTATTATTGTTCGTATGTCATCAACTGTCACTTGAATTAATTGTTCTGTTGGGCCTGAATAGTGTATATACTATATTTTCTTTATGGTTCTACATAATCTATAAAAAATCCCTATGACTTATAGCACGACGCAACCACTGGTGATCGATTACATGCAGCGGTGAGCGCTCATCATCGTCATCATCAGCCTGGTTACGCCCACTGCAGGGCAAAACCTCTACCATACTTCTCCAACTACCCCGGTCATGTACTAATTGTGGAAGTGTTGTCCCTGCAAACTTATTAATCTCATCCACCCACCTAACTTTATGCCGCCCCCTGCTACGCTTCCCTTCCCTTGGAATCCAGTCCGTAACCCTTAATGACCATCGGTTATCTTCCCTCCTCATTACATGTCCTGCCCATGCCCATTTATTTTTCTTGATTTCAACTAAGATATCATTAACTCGCGTTTGTTCCCTTACTCAATCTGCTCTTTTGTTATCCCTTAACGTTGCACCTATCATTCTTCTTTGCATAGCTCGTTACGTCGTCCTCAATTTAATAGAACCCTTTTCGTAAGCCTTCAGGTTTCTGCCCCGTACGTGAGTACTCGTAAGACACAGCTGGGTGGGGGGGGGGGGGTTATATACTTTTCACTTGAGGGATAATGGCAACCTGCTGTTAATGATCTGATAATGCCTGTCAAACACACCCCAGCCCATTATTATTCTTCTGATTATTTTAGTCTCACGATCCGGATCCGCGGTCAGTGCCTGTCCTAAGTAGATGTATTCCCTTGCCACTTCCAGTGCCTCGCTACCTATCGTAAACTGCAGTTCTCTTTCTAGGCTGTTAAACATTAGTTTTCTGCAGATTAATTTTTAGACCCACCCTTCTGCTTTGCCTCCCCAGGTCAGTGAGCATGCATTGCAATTGGTCCCCTGAGTTACTATGCGAGGCAATATCATCAACGAATCGCAAGTTACTAAGGTATTCTCCATTAATTTTTATCCCCCGTTCTTCACAATCCAAGTCTCTGAATACGCACTGTAAAGACGCTGTGAATAGCATTGGAGAGATTGTATCTCCCTGCCTGAGGCCTTTCTTTATTGGGATTTTGTTGCGTTCTTCATGGAGGACTACGGTGGCTGTGGAGCCGCTATAGATATCTTTCAGTAATTTTACATACGGCTAATCTACACCCTGATTCTGTAATGCCTCCATGACTGCTGAGGTTTCGACTGAATCAAACGCTTTCTCGTAATCAATGAAAGCTATATATAAGGGTTGGTTATATTCTGCACATCTCTCTATCACTTGATTGATAGTGTGAATATGGTCTATTTTTGAGTAGCCTTTAAGGAATCCTGCCTGGTCCTTTGGTTGACAGAAGTCTAACGTGCTTCTGATTCTGTTTGGGATTACCTTAGTAAATACTTTGTAGGCAATGGACCGTAGGCAGATCGGTCTATGATTTTTCAAGTCTTTGGCGTCCCTTTTTTTATCGATTAGGATTATGTTAGCGTTCTTCCAAGATTCCGGTACGCTCGAGGTCATGAATCATTGCGTGTACAGGGTGGCCAGTTTTTCTAGAACAATCTGCCCACCATCCTTCAACAAATCTGCTGTTACCTCATCCTGCCCAGCTGCCATACCCCTTTGCATAGCTCCCAAGGCTTTCTTTACTTCTTCTGGCGTTGCTTGAGCGATTTCAAATCCCTCTACACTATTCACTCTTCCATTATCGTCGTGGGTGCCGCTGGTACTGAATAAATCTCTATAGAACTCTTCAGCCACTTGAAAAATCTCATCCATATTAATAATGATATTGCCGGCTTTGTCGCTTAAGGGATACATTTGGTTCATGCCTATTGCTAGTTTCTTCTTCACTGCTTTTAGGCTTACTCCGTTCCTGGGCATGTTCAATTCTATCCATAATATACTTCTTTATGTCAGCTGTCGTACGCTTGCTGATTAAGTTGTAAAGTTGTGCCAGTTCTATTCTATCTGTAATGTTGGAGGTTTTCATACATTACTTGCTCTATAACATTACTTGCTCTATAAATCACTACTTGCTCAATAAATCACTAGCAAATCACAAGATTTCCCTGAATATTTCAATTTGTAAGACAAATGTATCGGCATTAGTAGAAGTTGTTTAGGGTCCAGAATGTCTGAGGGTGAATTGTTTGAGCGCAGTAAAGTACTTTATCAGTTCACCGTCCACGAATAAATTGCGGCAGCAGAACTCTCAGTATCTGTCATACACGAGTGAATACCGCCAATGCGAGGAAGCGTTCTGGGAATTCGGCTGACGTGACGTCGATGTTTGCTGACTTGGCTATACTCTACTTTCTCCAAAAATACCTAGGTAGGTGCGGAAACAAACTTTTTCTAAATTATCAGTGATTGTCAATGATGTACCCGTAACTTCATCAAAAATTCACTTAGTTAGGTACAGCTGTATATAACGCAAGGAAACAGGTAAGATGCATATTGATTCAAGACAGAGCTGAGTCACTTCCATTTTTCTAATAGCGAAGATTATCTTGGCAAACCTTTGAAACTTTCACAGTGCCATCTGGCCGCCTACGTCTTGATGCTCTCGTGGTCGTTTCTTAACTTGGTATGTACCAAAATTGATATACTATAATAAGAGCGTAGGGCGAACATGAATGATAAGTCATGACATGAATGTCATGACATCCGTACCATGTAGGTTATGAAACAACCCTCTACATCTTGATGTTCTCAAGGTCGTTTCGTTAACTTGATATGTACGGCAATTGGCATAATATGACAAGAGTGCATGACGAACATGAATAATAGGCCATGACATGAATGTCATGGCAGGCGTGTCATGTAGGTCATGAAACAGCCGCCTACATCTACCAAAAATGGTGTTGTGGGACAATAGTGTATGACAAACATAAGTGATACGTCATGACATAAATATTATGACATATGTGTCACGTAGGTCATGAAACAGCCGCCGACGTCTGGGTGCTCTCATGATCGTTTCGTTAACTTGGTATGTACCAAAATTGGCATAGTATTACAAGAGTGTATGACGAACATAAGTGATGAGTTATGACATTTATTTATTCAGGTACACCATAGGCTCAAACTGGAGTTTGTTGCATTTTACATGCGTGTCTTGTAGGTGATGAAACAGCCACTTCCGTCTTGGTATGTACCAAAATATGCATAGTACTATACAGCGTTCGCCTTACTCGTGGTTTAAGAACGTCGCAGCAGTAGTGTACAAATTTAGATGAAATAGATATCCTTCTACCTTTGCTCTGTTTTTACCATCGCAAATGCAGCGCTTTTCGAACAAATTTTAAGCGACCGCATGTGTGAGTATCGACAGACAGGATCAGATATCGCAAAGATTAAACGTGTGCCAGCGAAGGTGATGCTCTCGTTTTCTTTTGTTTTGTTTTTTGGTTATCCGTGTGGATGTCGCTGTGCCAATAGCGGTAGCTGACCTAGCCTCGTGCCATGTACTTGCCACGAAAAGTAAAGGCGTAAGAGAGACTATTGTTGGGATTCTTTCATCTCAACAAAACGGGTTATGGCTTCCGCAGAGCGCTCGAAAAGGATACAACTATTGACTAAAGTGGCAGAATATCAGTAGCCATCGTGATAAAAGGGATTGTGCCCTCCGCATCAACAAACTCTTCGCTATAGCAATCTCGCAGACACGAGGACATATATAGAAAAGCTGAGGGCCGACTGAGGAAAAATGTTTTTTGTCAGTCGGGTCAATGACCAATCCAACCTTGTCCAACCAACCTAACGGTTTTGCGCCGTCCGTTTCTACTTGCGTCTCAGAGAAATCTCAATTGTCGAAGATAACGATCTTTAGTTCCGAGGAGAGCGTACAAAACTATGTCTATATACAGTTTTATGTTTATACAGTTTTCTCTCACATCTTCAGTTGTAAGAAACAAAGATTACTTTGGGTATCATAAATGAAATAATGAAATATCATAAATTAAAATATTGATGGCTACCAAGCCGGTATGCCACTTTCTGTTACTGGTTGACATAACAAACATGAAGAAAATCAGCATTCGTAGTAAAACAATTGCATGTTTGCCTCTTTTTAATAGCTATTAATGATCATACAGTCATTTCTTGTCCCTATTTACGAAGCTTTCTTACAAAAAGAATCTCTTCTTCCACTGAGCATTCCTATGAACAAGCTCATAATGACATGATGCATTGCATTATTCACTTTTATGCCTCTTGCACGCTATCTGAACATAGGTGCAAGGAACGGAATCTGAAAGCATGATCATTTCATATATTACTTTGTTTTCAACTTGCTGTTACTTCCTATTTTTACATAGCGAAGTTAGGGATTAGTTCGCAAATTACTGCGATCAAAGTTCCTTGTAAAAGCAGTACAAATAG